>NW_025776678.1:0-178348 GCF_021130785.1 Homalodisca vitripennis
CACTACCACATGCACGGAAGTTTTCCACCCACAACAAAATGGATTTGCGGTCAGGAACAGGGTTGCGAGGGGGAATCCGATAACGAGTTCGCAGCGCACGCTGCACTGCAACAATAGACTTATTCTGAGAAAAATACGTCTCGACAGCAAAAGCGCGTTGCTCATTCGACCAAGCCATTTCTACAACTGACAGCGCTACTATCGCAAAATTCCGTGGCCACAGCGTCATTCGAACCTACCCCCACTCCTCCAACATGTCCCCACTACTCACAATGCCACCTCGAAAGTAGGGATGTTTCCCTGCCCCACCCTGTATAATTAGTTTTGTCTTTAGATATGAAACCATTCCAACGAATCGTTGTACTCATGGCCACAGCTTATATAGTGCACTCGATAAATAATGCGATCTCACATTTATAATTCTATTTGATACTTGACTATTTTAATACAGGCCTACAAGAAAAACGAAATGAGATAAATATATGATTTTTATAACATACTAGCTGTTTCCCGCGGCTCCGCACGCTTTTCGTAAGCTTTAGCCCGTGTACAAGTACTTCTGGTTCAAGTGCATTATTTTTCTAACGCAGATGAAGAGTTTACCTTGTTGCCACGATCAAGGAAATCTGGCAAAAGGGAATGTTTATAGCCATTGTACACGTACATGTAATTTAATATAAAGAGGTCTAACATTCAAGCTTTAAGGTCAACAAAAAACTTAAAACATATATGACAAATGTACAACAAAACGAAGCGCCTTTAAATAGTGTTTTGCCATTTTATAGACGAAACTGTCTCGTAACTGCAGTTTATATTGTGCAGGCGCTCGATAAATGTTTTATATTTGAGCGTCGCCTTTTGGTGAGTTGTATCAATGAGCATACCACATGAACCTTCTACGTGGAAAAATACATACAAATTTTCATAATGATTGATCAAAATATTTCTAAATAATTTATACTTATATATGTGTGTGTGTGTGTGTGTGTGTGTGTGTGTGTGTGTGTGTGTGTGTGTGTGTGTGTGTGTGTGTGTGTGTGTGTGTGAATAATTTATTTATAAGAATGTGTGGTCAATCTAGGAACTTATCGAAATGTTACCAGTTGCAGCAAAGTTTAACAGTAAAAATCATATTATTGACTCAGTCGATAAGAATAAAATCAACAATTAATATGACTGAGGCACGCATAAATTAACTGCTTTAAGCTGATGATCCAGATAACAATTATTTATTAATTCGATGAATAACCATCTAAAGAGAAAAAAATTACTTATATATTTTAAGTATATTTTCTTATAACTTAAAATACATTCTAACCGTATCCATGAAAAAAAACTTATAATAACGTCACTCCGGCGCGGCATGCAGTTTCATCTTCACGTTCCAAATGTTGAATATCGGCACGAGCTGCAGAGCAATAGCGAATTTCCCTGGTAATGAAGCCACTATCCTAGTCATTACACTAATAATGCCAATAATTAATTTATAGTAATGTAGATCACAAATTGATTAATTAGTGATAAATTTGAATAATGGTGGAATTGAATGCTATACATTAATTTAGTCTATTACACTTGTAAACTAATCATAAACATGTAACGTGTATAAAAATTACCAAACAATTCAACAGAGATCATAAAAAAATAAAAAATCTAAAATATTAAATTATTTTGCTTGATATTTATTCAGTACTAAATTTATTAAAAAACACAATTATCAAATGGTAAGGTACATAACAACATAAATAAATCCAACAATAAGAGTTATTTACTAAACAAGAAATAATTACTAATCATGGCAATTTTATTAATTTGGAAATAATTGCTTCAGGCTCCAATTAGGTTATAGCTTACTAGTTTATGTTTATGAATTATTTTACTCATACAAAATAAGCACGATACAGATCTGCGGTATGAATAGGCTAAATCTTCCTAAAAGCGTCATTCTAAAATTAGATTGGATCTTTGAATATGAAGTGCTTATGAATGCATTTTCTGTAGAAATGGCTGATGTTAAAAAGACATACACTGATAGTTATATAGACAAAAGTAATAAACATTGATTTTAAGTGATATTTTTGATTTTTTGTTTTTTTTTTTTTTTGTTCACTTAGTAGAAAAAAATAACTAACATCTCACTGCACTTAGTCCTAGTAACAGGATATTCAGGATGGGTAATATTGGGAATAGAGTTCGCCTACTATAGAGATCCCATGAGAAACGGTAATGGAATATAAGTAATTCACCTTGAAAGAAGGGAAGGCCAGCTCTGTTCCAGCCTCCAGTCAAGGGCCGGGACAGCACTCCCCATATCCAGGCTAGCATCAGCGTCTAGCGCTAGGGGGGCTCAAACTTACTCCATCAATCATCCTCTGCAAAAAATATACCTATTTATCAAAAATTATACATCAATATCTCGAAATTTGCGGGTAGTTATTTACTGCTCCTGGACATCCGTAGGGTTGCCCAGATATACAGACTATTTGGATTTTTGTGTAACGAGTACAGTTTCTACTGGAAGATATAGGACTAAAACGAATGGAAAGATACTTTTTTAAATAAACTATATAGAGTGTATATAAAGTTTACAGAGATATTTTTGAGATTTTTTCGTCTGGGCAAGGCCAATTGTTGGAACCTTCACGATCGATCCATTTATTTGGAAACTGTTTATTCAATTAGGTGGAAACAGTATTTGAAAAATGTGGCGATGCGGCATCATGTGGAAGCAGAGCTGGCGTCGCGTTATAAGAGGAATATATTCAAGCGATGTCGGTAATTCTACTTGAAGAAACTCTTAGTATGTCTGACCTATTAAGACCTCTTGAAACGTAAATGATCTATTCAGCTGATCATGAATATTACCGCCCCATACGATAATGCTAAAACGCTGCTGAAAGTTACGTTCAGTTGCTGCATTGAGGTCTACTTCTACCCGTGAATTTGGGTTTCATAAAGTGTTGGTACCATCACGAGTGAACTGTGACACACTGGTAGATAAAATATACTTAAATTGTTGACGATGGCTGTTTCAACAAATTTAATACTCCAAGTGATAGGCATTGTCCCCTGGATTTAAATGCTGTATTTTTGTTTATGGTAGGGATAGAGCTTGTATTATTGAGTGTTCTCCATGATTTATTTGCGTAAATCTGAACCATCTAGAAATACGTATTGCACTAGTAGGCCTATCTCTACAATAACATCAAGTTGGCAACAGCGGTCGTACTGGAACTTTGCTCAAGTGATCCTGTTTCCCACTACATAAGCAATATAGCACTAATTTTCTAGCATTTGGAATTCTGCGGTAAGAGTAACGTTGTCTATATTCATCAACAGCGGCCGTAGCACTGTTTTCACATACACCAAAAGTAAACACCACATAGGCGTATTCTTCACTTGTAAATACGTGTGGCATTACCACTTAAATAATTTAATAATTATGACGGACAAAACAATACTCACACGGACTGAAACTCGATTACTACGCCAAAACAATACTTACATGGACTGAAACTCCATTACTACGCCAAAACAATACGCACATTGACTGAAACTCGATTACTACGCCAAAACAATACTTACATGGACTGAAACTCGATTACTACGCCAAAACAATACTTACATGGACTGAAACTCGATTAATACGCCAAACCAATACGCACATGGACTGAAACTCGATTACTACGCCAAAACAATACTTACATGGACTGAAACTCGATTACTACGCCAAACCAATACGCACATGGACTGAAACTCAATTACTACGCCAAAACAATACTTACATGGACTGAAACTCGATTAATACGCCAAAACAATACTTACATGGACTGAAACTCGATTACTACGCCAAACCAATACGCACATGGACTGAAACGCAATTACTACGCCAAAACAATACTTACATGTACTGAAACTCGATTACTACGCCAAAACAATACGCACATTGACTGAAAATCTGTTGTTGTAACCCATATAATTGTTGTACAGTTGCTTATTATGTTGCCAATTTATAAAATAAATATTTTCCAAACGATCATTCTGTATTTTTAAATTAAATTAAATCAAGCAGTAAAATAAGTCAGCAGAACCTGAATACATTGATAAAAAATCAATATACGCTTTGAAATAATTTCATTTAAGAACTAAAATATACAATTTCTTATTAGAAATTTAACTGGTTTAGTCAGTAAATAACAAAGTTGTTGTAAGTCGAATGTAAAAGGCATGTTGGACAGTGATGAATAAAAATGTATTTAATCAAATATAATGTATGTTCACGTTCAGTGTGATTTATTTTCATGGCTTTGCTCTTAATACAGTTTTATACAGGTTTTATTAAACATTTTGACCTATTCCTTGGCACAATAATAAAATTATTGTTGCCGGAAGATAACAAAATGTGTTTTTCAATCGTTGTTTTATATATGACGCGGGGTTTCTCAAAACCTACTTAACTTACAGATCTGTTGTATTCAATTTATCAGGTCAAAAATCAAAAGAAACATCGGATTTTACTTCTTAATCTATCTTACCAGAATTTCAGGAAGATTTCTTTTAACACGGTGAGCTGAAATCCGGGCGAAATCTTTCGCTAGCCGTAACTCGCTAACGAAACATTTTCGAACCCATGTTTATATTATTTTCACTATTACCCACGTTTACCCAATTTTTTAATTATTTTAAAATTAGAATGAACACCCAAAGTTTCTTCATATCTTTTTGAATCACTATGTAAAAAGCTTACAAACATAAAAACTAATAAGGAAAACTTTTAAAGAACAAATAATAGTTCTTAAATTTAAGCCCATACACTTTTACACCAAAAGAAAATCCCTGTCAGTGAATAATGTAGATATAGATTTGAACTTATGTAATACATGGTTTACGATGTTGTAAAGAAACAGTAATAATGTTCCTATACATGAGAACAGTTAAAAGTTTACATGTACATTATTTCATTGCCGATTTTTATGTTCTAGATATTTTAGTGTCTGTAATTCAATTCAGCAGCTTTTACTACACTTTTAAGTTTTAATTATCTATTAGTTTTTATATTGCTATGCTATGAATAATTCAACCTATTTTGAAATATAAAGATATAACTTAGCAATTCTTGATTGGATCAACACAGTTAACGCAACTGTAGCACCGTGAATACATTATACTAAAAGTTAATTTAAACGGCCGGAAGTAGACACTTTTTTGCACGAAAGACTTCTCAATCCTAAGTATTTAATATATATAATATAATTTTATATTGATATTATATATATATATATATATATATATATATATATATATATACATTAAATTGTATAAATGGCAATAGCCTTATTTAATTTCAATAAACATTGAATCGCAAAAAGTACTTGCTCCGCCGGGAGTCGAACCCGGATCTCTCACTTGCCGGGTGAATGTGCTACAATTACACCACAGAGCGCTTACTTTTTCCGATTCAATTATTTTGTATTTGGCCGTATCTGTCACATATGCGTTTAAATAAGCAAACTAACATATGATCGGAAGACCAAATACCTGTCAAACGACTTTTATTTACATTAAATTGTATAAATGGCAATAGCCTTATTTAATTTCAATAAACATTGAATCGCAAAAAGTACTTGCTCCGCCGGGAGTCTATAAATATATATATATATATATATATATATATATATATATATATATATATATATATATATATATATATATATATATATATATGGTAACTCAAATACGGCAATGGAAATATCTAAGATCGAAAGTAAATTACAATTTCTGGAAATAAACGATTCTAGGTATCTAGGTACCTATCGAACTAGGTTTATGAGACCTATGTAACACTTTTTTGTTACCGGGGTAACAAGGAAACTCAAATATGGTGACGGAATTTAATTCATTCCAACCAGAAATGCTTATATTCACTCAAAACCTGGTTCACTCGAGTCGGCCCTTTAACATTTGGTCCTTTAACTATGAACACGTAAATAATATGTATCTGATGTATGCGTACCTACGATTGAAAATAACACCGTCATAGCTGGTTTAATTAAGCAGACTATAGTCTTCTATTTTTAAAATTACGTGCAAAAGCTGGGTTTACACCCTTTTTTACAGATACTCTAAAGTGAGTATTTGCAGAGTAAGGAGAACAGTTCAGATAGCTGACAATAAACAAAGAGGGCTTACTATCCTTCCACGATAATTTTCACTTTACCACATGGTGGTTACTTCGCGTGATGAAAACTAAAGCACAGTGTAACCCTAAAGTATTTTGGCAAGTATTCCTTTACGCAATACGTCAGTGTCTATTTAAAGTTCAATTTCTGATTTTAATTTGCTTTATTATTCGTTTTAAACTGCACACCTGTGTACATGTACACTTCACTTACACTTTAAAAAAACTTAAACTTATGACTTTAAACCCTTGTACGGTTAAAGACAATGATTTTTCTAGTATCTAAATGTGCCTTTAAATAACATAATTAATGCACACAAATAAATAAACTTACTTAACGAGAAAGTTTTTATAATAAGTGTACAAAAACAATAAAAAACTTTTTTTTTATATAAAAAGTACATAAGGTAAACAATAAATTAGTTATTAAAAGTAATGTGTTGGTTGGCGGAATAAATTAAAAATGTGGAAATAAATTTTTTTATAGCATAAGAATAAAGTACTGCAATTAAAGTCAGGACTAAAAACATGAACTATCGTTCAAAATCTCATCGAAATATTGCAAAGTAATTATCAAAGTTTTATTTAAATTGGGGAAAGATTTTGATTTAGTACAAATTGAGTTTATACTAGTAACCATTCATCTGCAAAAACTTTCAATAAAAGCAGGTAGTTCAGGTTCAACCAATGTCTTATAAAATAATTGCAAATCTGCAGTATATACCGATAATCAGGTATACATTGTGGCGGCCACAAACACCTTCTCACAAGGGTCCTTGTTCGCCTAAACGTCGCCACTAGTTATAAAACCCTACACTCCAAAAAATCATGTTAAAATGTAGATTGAGGTAATTTGTGGATCATCTTCCTCCTACCCAATCTTTTTGATAGTATAGACTTTATAGAAGTCCAAAACCCTAGTGGAGCTGATACCGAAGGTGGTATAAATATATTTATGTAATCTAGATGGTGTGGTTTGGTGGTATTTCCCCTGGGCATAGCGCTATCTTATAGCAGAGTTACAAAGTTTATAGAGAAGATATTCGACATTTAGACCTCCGAATCTGCACATCTAATAGAAGCTCTGACTTCTTATTTGACATTCATTACAAAAAAAACTTGGTTATTTTTTTATACAAAATAATAAATTTTAATTAAATGAATTTATAAAAAAAACATGGTAAAAATTTTTATTATTCTTTTTTTAAATTTATTTTCTATAAATTTAATCTATCTCAAGTTTCATTTAAGCGAATGTGTAACTACAGGAAGGAGTTCAAATATTTATACTAGAAACATGAGGAACACTAATTTGTGTAAATTTATACAAAAATAACGATTACAAGTTTTATTTACAGTGCTTTAAAAATAAAAATATTAGAAATATCAAACACAATATTTCATTTATAATAACATATAAAATTTTTCTGGGTTATTTATGTTAGGTATACTAATTAAAAATATGAATTTTTTTGCACTTTTTTATACATTTAATATATTATATATAAATGTATTTAACATAAAACTTTTTGGTGTTATCAAAGAAGTAAGGAAGAAGAAATATATGTTTGTTTTCTCTTCGGTTTGTGTAATCACGTCTTTCAAATCACCCTTATTTATACTCCCTTCTGTATGTTTGGTGACAATCAATTAGGCAACGCTCCAAAAAGTCTGAGATCGAATTTTAAGAGTCGCCAAATGTATTTGCCAGGTAGGCCTTCCTATTGAACGATAATCGTGAAATATCTAATTATTTATAAATCGAAACTTTTCTTTATTTAAACGTACGAGAAATAGTATTTTATTTTCGTAAAACATAAACATGGGAACTGAAATTGATTTTTGAAGATGAAACTTGCACTGTTTATGATATATACAGCATGAAACATAATTCTCTACACAATCGTTATCATTACGTTTCATGGACCAAGAGTAGCTAAAAAGTAATTGCCACTAATAATCTATGAATAAGTAGAGACAGTAATTAAAATCAGGTACAATATTTTGGCAATCTAATGCGAGAAAAAAATTATATTATATTAGAAAACCATGTTTTCAAAACTAATACTACCATAACTAATAATAAGAATTCAAAACTATTTTAAAGAATATATGAAGTTACAATATATAATTAAAATCTCTTGACGCCTAGATAATAAAAATCCGGAAACAAATAATATAGACATAGCCTTTTATCGATTGTAATGGACGTTAATGATGCCGCAAATATATCTATAATGTATATTTTACCCTTAATTCGATATTGTTATATCTATATAAAACATTGCGTGGTATGGAACGCTTGTAATATTTATTAACTTTTTTATAGCAAAATTATTGTTTCTGTAAATAAATGTTCAATAAAATATCTCAAACAATATAGTTTACATAACAAACCTATAAACATAAATTATTAATATCTCGGCTGCCACAAGTTTGACCTACTCCTTCAGACTGAACTGGAAGGCTATTTATAAATAAAGAATAAAATAAGTTCTCTTTGTATCTATTGTGCAGTTACATTATAATTAAGTCTACTTTATATCATGATATAGCTATGCTAAAAATACTTTAAAAAATTGTGTGGTATTGGTTTCGAGAAACTTTTATTTTAATTTTCCTTTGGTACCATTATTGAAGTAGTTTCATTTATTTTTAAGAACATATAATGTTTTACTCTCTCCTGTAATTAGGAGTAGAAATGAAGATATCCTGGGTCTCAAAGGTAACACTTGGTGACCCCTTAATAGATGTGTTATTTTGTAATAGGATGTGGCGATTATAACGTGGCGAAAATAGGACTATATACTATGTACTAAAGATGACGAAATTGAGATAATTAAAACGTTTAAGGCCACGTTACGTACAACGATGGATAAACAAATTTCTAGTTCTGGACAACAAAGAAAAAAGAGTTTTATAGTATAGCATTTGAAATGCTAAATTTAAACTTACATTCGTGCTGAGAGTTTAAAAATGTAAAAGACTAGAAACTAATTTGGACATGGCAAGTTGCAATAAAGCTCTTTCTAAGATTAAGAAGTAATGAAATAAATCTTATAATTTAAATAAGAATTGTAAGAATCAATATAGGTTTCGAGACAATGTATTTAGTAATAATTCACCTGGAACAACTACTAAATTATTTCTTATTCGGTTTTAAAAATGTTATGAGCATCGTGTTGAATTAATTGCAATTGTCTCCCTACCAGATTTGTAATCATAATTAGATCTTGTATGTGGTATGTACAATTCAAGGTACTTGAATTTACATCTGAATTGTAATGATAGTACTGATGTGAGTACTCTGTTAACATTTTCTATTTAAAGTAGTTAACGCCTTCACAAAAACTGGTACGAAAACTTAATTATATCTTAACAGCGGGCTGTACTAGCAAACATATTTATTTTAGTGTTATGAGAACAATGTTAAACTTCAATATCATTTAGGGCCTTAAATTGTACGTATAGAATTATGAGAGATATCTCGTAATGAAAATTGAATTAATACGCATAAAAATGCATCGTATTACATTCATCGATATTTTTATTCGCTTTTTTAGAAAGAAGTCTCAAAATTCGTTGTACTGTATGGTTCAGATACTCAAACGGAATATACTTTACGAGAAAGATAAGAAAGTGTTTGGATGTGCAATAATTATCTTTTGAATGAGATCCAAAAAACAATTCTACCAGTATACTAAGTGTACAGCGAAGTTGTTATGGAACAAAACCTAAGTTATTTTCACTACGACCAGCTTTTAAGTTAAAATTCAAATAAATCGATTCAAACAATAAAACATATTTAAAAGGTTTGACAAAAGGAAACGAGGACAAGAGCTTAAAACAAGCGATGGCCTCAAGTACATTGCAACAGCAGTTGACATGTGTCAAATGCACTAGATTGCATTGTCCGTATATTTACTCTTTGGTCTAGACGCTTCTGACAGTTAGGGTTCCACAGTATAATTGATTTCGGCTTCCCACACACAGGGGCGAATACTGAAAATATTTTGTGGAGGCTGGCTACTGAAGGGTCTGGGATTTTGGAACATACTCAAGCTCAACAAGAGTACTAAATAACAGATTTTGAATTTACGTGCAAATTTGTGAACTTTAAGTAAAAAGATTTTTGAGCGCTTCAAGAGCAACAATAACAACAAAGACCCTACATATGAAAGAAAAACAGGTATATTAGGTGTAGGTATATTATTGAATCTGCCGTTTTGAAACTAAAAAAAAATAAATATTCTTACATAAAAACTTTAAATTAATGTACTACTGTACATTAATTTAAATATTTAGAGTAACTAGACTAACTAGTTCTAGTAAATGTAATTTAAAATCTTTACTTTGAATCTACATTGAGTGATAAGTACGTAAGTACTCTGAACCGTACAGTACGCTCTAGAACGTCTGTCGTAGTCAATATGTTAAAGTGCTAAATCTTTTAAATTTGGGTTCAAAATATTCATGTTTACATTTAAATATTATAGTTCCAAACATGGAAACTCAATTTTTGGAAAACTTTGAAAAGTTCATGAACTAAAATTAATTTATACACTGATGTTGGAGTCGATTTAGCGGAAAACATTATAAAAAAGCATGTGAAGTAGTTAGTTTAGCCCTTAGATATTTCTAACTTCTGTAATGAAACATATTTTAACGTGAACACAGCTGTATTCATGGTGTAATAATTACAACGTAAAGTACAAAAATGCTAAATGGATAATATTACAATTATGAACTGTCAATGGAACTAAAACTAGTTATTTCACTATCATACAGTAATAAACCAGTGTTTTTTATACTTTTTATTTTACTGTGCAAACTCTATGATTTTTGTTTAGCATATACATATTGAAAGTTTTAAACTTCTACATAGATGTCACTTGAAAGAGGTATAACGATCTGCAATTATATTAGGCCCAAGAATGATCCGAAACATAGTTATATTTGAAAATCAGAGAAATATTCGAGATCAATAATTTGTTTTTTGACGTTTGTTTTCATAAATATAACTTTTAAAATCATGAAGAACAATACGTAAAGTGAAGTATGCTTTAAAAGTTAAGTAAGTTAATCGGTTCTAGAGAACAATGTGACGTACAGTGAAATAAGTTAACACGAAGGAAGAGCAGGTAACAATCTAAAAATTTATACTTTACCACTTGAACAGGTAGATTTGTAAGTAACCAAAGTAAATTATTTTAACCAAAGTCTTAGGTAGGGTAACAAGGTAAACTCGACCATGGCACCGGAAATGTAATTGATTCGAAACATGTAACTGGATTATTGTTTTTAAGTCGCCAATGATTAACTTCGTGAAGCATGTTACGGGAAGAAAGAGTAAACTCCTAGTGTGTAGTAAATTACCCTAGTATTGTGGTATATCTTATTGTTAACCGGAATAAAAAATTGTTTTTTTATTTATTTAATAGTAATGAAATTGTTTTTATTTTTAAATTATATGTACTATAAGCCAAACGAAACATCATAAAGTAAAGCTCTAACAAGCTAAATGTTTTGAAATTATGAACGAATAAAGACTAGCATCAAGTCTTTTATCAGCACGTGAATACCCATAGAACTGGGATCATTTACTAGAAGAAACGTATTATCAAAGCCACCAGTACGAGAATTGGTTCTTAATTAATTAATTAGTACTAGAATAACAGTGTACAACATATAAAAACCAGCTTGTCTCAAAAGTGTTGTACTCTCTGAACATATAGATGTTTAGAGAGTAAGTTCAACTACGCAAAGAAAATCACAAAGTCACTCAGCGAATAAAAGTCTCTAGTAGTGTGAACGACACTAAAAAAGTCTCTAAGTCAATCCAACCACACTCTCTAGTGACGATGTAATATATAGATATGGCAGTGTGTTTTAGAATTCCCAGTAAAATGTCATACATTAAAAATATAAAACTGTATCTGGCATGACAACAGCTGGGATTACGTAAATAATTATTTAATTTCCCTGGTGGAAATAATCCATTAATGCAATTTAATAATTTAAATTACACTCTGTCAAACTCAAATGTAAATATAAAATAAATAATTAGAGTGTTCTTATGTTTAACACATTTCATTATTTAATGATTTGTATTTATTATGTTTGTATTTATTTTTATTTAAGTTTTTAAATATTTTATTTATTTGTAACTGTTCCAACTGTAATGAATGTGTCGCTGATTATAATAATAAATAATTGATTTAATTATATGAAGTTGTGAAGTAACTGAATTAGTTACTTAGTTTTAAGCTGAAATTTAATTTAATCGCGGATTAGAAAAATAGAAGATTTTCGAGTGTTTACTGGAAATTGTGACATTTTAATTTGGATAAACCGCAAAACTAGACCAGATAAATGTAGTGTAATTGACGGAATACATAATAAAAAGAAGTCATGTCGCTCCTATTTTTTTGGGACGAATCCATAACGGTAGCGATAATGTTAAATATTCCCATATAAACTAAAATGTCTGAATAATCACACAACTGTAAAATTTAAAAATTAAATTCAATAGCAGTCAGCAAGTTAATTTATTTCTCACATTTAAAAATAAATGTTAGACAAATGTAAAATGAATCAAATAAAAAACAAGTTATACATTTGATAGACGCTTAAAACTGAAACTAAAAATGAAAGAATTGATAATTGTTTATACCTTTATGAAATGTAAAAATGTGTTTCATGTATTATAATATCATTATTATGTCTCGAAATCTTTTAAGGAATGAGAAGTAGAGCACTAAATTTATTTAGTCCAATTTTTAAAGATATAAGAATGGTAGTTAAGATTAAAAAAATTATAAGTGACGTTTTAAATATAAATTATAGAGTTGCTCAGAGAGAAGTTCTTGTTCCCTAATACTTATTATTTGGCGCATTATCAAGTTTGTACATATGTAGATGACATATCATATCATGCTATGAGTTTCCCAGGTTGCAGAAGTAAGTCAGTAGTACGTAACATACAAACTTTACCTGCTTGGAAAAGTACTCTATATACCCACCATGATGATTTCGATACTAATTATTGAGGCAATATTTAATATTCCATAAAGGTGGATTGAAGTAGTTACTTGTGTATTCTATTTTAACAGCTCCATTGTTTTAGATTGTAAATTGATGATGACACATATAAGTGAATTAGTTTTGTTGTATTCATTACGAAACTGATGTAAGATAATTTAAACTATTCATGCACGCAGTTAATCAAAATTAATTCGGGGTTGGCCAAATCCGAGGTCTGCTGGACATTTATAGTTTATTAGGGTTGTCGCTGAGCCCCTCTGACCGCTAAAGCCATGCCTCCCTTAACACAATTACAGTCCCTTGTTAGTTTAAGATTTAAATATTAACATAACTGATAACTTTGAATATTACTACGCCTTAATTATTGTGGCATATTAAGAGTAGAGGCAAAAATAAATGGAGTAGGACAATTCAGGTATTATATCTCTGATTACCTAAATAGGGATAGATGAAGCCATAATGTTAAGTGTTTTATTTTCTTTATCGTAGGTGGAAAAGAAAATTATTGTGAAAAAAATTAGTGCCCAGTTCCTATTTTTATTTCAACATACACTGACATGTTAACTGACTCAAAACTCCTGATCCGCCTAGTGTTTTTCGTGAAACTCACGATATAAAAATATTTTAGAATAATCTGAGAATAGTTTTAAAAGGTTTAATTAGCAAGAACACTGATGTGTGTTATGTCAACGATTCCTGTAATGTGGTATAAATTCAATTAGTTCAGGAGACCGATTAAAAGTTTGTGGATATCTAATGAGATCATCCACGTTATACTGAATTTGTTTTAAATTAAATGCACAAATTAAATAATGGGTGTAAATCTCGATGATGTCAACACAGAACTTCGTAACTATGTAAACGTTCTTTGTTTCTCTGTTATTTTCTGTCGGTGCTACAAATCCTCTCTTTATTTTTCATACCTTCCTTTGACATTACATTAACCTTATGTTTTTGTGAAATAAAATTGGCTTCACCTTTCTCATACACAAATATTAAACCAAAACATTTCTCTTTAGTTTTTCTGAGACATAAGAAAAAAGCATTCAATAATCTAGGACCAAACTTATTTTTAAATAGGATACATGAATACATTATAACTGGCTGAACTTTAGCGAAGCATATAGTTCGGTGTGTACCGTTTTACTGGCACATGAGGGGTTAGCTTTGAAATTTAAATGTTTGTGAAAGTTCAAAAAAAAGGAAAACGAAAATCTTTTGAAATAAATAAGGTTCAAACTAAAATAAAACTTCTTCTTGAATATAATTACTGGATTTAAAATTTTAAAAAAAACTTCTTGATAATTTTAAATTCAAACTTGTAATATGTTCGTCACTCCCAAAAATGTACAAAGTTCTTACAGCTTGTCTTTTATTCAATTTTCAAAATTCAAAACTTTCACACTCTAATCTGATCTATCAATTCTTCACTTTAATTTATCATCAAAATTATATTTTATTTTGTCACTAATTTTCTTTAATTTACTTTAAATATTACTTATTTTCAGTGTTAGAGATTTAAAAATTCTTCAGTGCTAGAGAATTAAAACATTGCTGAAAGCATCTGTAACAATCAAAAACTCTTTTAGTATTTTTACTTAAAATTTTATGTACATGTGCTCACTGCATAACAAGTTTTATATTGCACAGATCAAAAGAACAAGTTCCTAAATACCCATTAAATTTTGTTTTTACAATATTTATTTCCCCAAAATTTTTCAATCTAAGAATGAATATTGACTGGACTCCAGTTAAAATGTTCACTTACCCGCAGGTTCGATGACGATTAGCAAAAATTTAACTCTAAGCACTTTCAAAGTCTACTCGTTACTATAACTTCCGATCAACTGAGACGGGAGGTACGGCACGTCCACCTCACCCCACCTCTCAATTTCGTTATCAAACACTGCCATTTGAGATGCGCGCCTCGCCGATAGCAGCCTCTTTTGTACTGTCCAATCCTTATCACTCTTCTGGGCCTACTCCTTTCACCGGTAATCCAGTTACCCTAGAATTACAATTTAATACAATCGGTATATCACCCACGCTCAAAACTGGCATTACCGTGGAATAGTCCTACTAAAAGAAAATTTATTGTTCGTTACTTTAAACACATTCAACTACAAACACATTCACACATTACTATTTCTATACGTCTTCCCACACACATCTTAAGAACGAAAACCTTGTGATGATCACTAGAACATAAAATCTTGATAAATATCTTGTAATCACAGCATCTGTTGTTGTTTCATATCTTGTTGTACTTATGTTAGTATTGTTTGACACTGTTAAATTTAATTTTTTATTTTGAAGTCAGTTAATGGTTTTGACGTTTCTGGAGCAAAATTTGATTTGAAACTGTCTTAATTTAATTCATTTTTCAAGTGAATGTAAAGTAAGGTCCAATGTAGTTGAACAAAAGTTATAATTATAATGAACAGAAAGACTAATTTCTTTCCAGTATTAAATTACATTACGGCTTTCTAAGCAGGAAAACTTTTAACTAATTTAATTTAAATCTTTTTAAATCCCGTCTACAAAACTAGTAATGAACTGGAATAGGAATTAATATTAACTGTTCTTAAATCCAATTTAGAATGTGATGAGCTTTAATTACTCCTATTAAATGGTGCAGTAGCTTAATCAATTTTACAATGGATTCATTAATAAATAAATTAGTAGTTCTTAGATTTATTCAAACCAGTATTACCGTATATTTTAATCTCTTTGCTAAGATTGTTTGGCGTTGGAAGTTTTTTAGAGTGTTATAGGTAACATAGTTACTAATAGCAGAGTATGAATTGATTTTGTAAATTTTAACAGTTCTTAATATGGAGTTTAAGTAACCGAACCTGTAAAAAAAACTATTCCAAGTAAAGTCTGCAGAAGCAGGGATAGATTCAGACGAGGCAATATTTCAGACACAATTTACGTGAATAATAGTATGAGTAACTGATCAAACAGTTTGAAAGCAAATAATTAGCAAAATAAATAAGCAAAAAAGTAAATAAACACTACTAGATTAGATAAGCTATTAGTTATTTTCACTATCATACAAAATTGTTTATGCTATAGTGGTATATATTGCCTTTTTATCTCTTCTAATATATTTTTCATTAACGTCAACTTTTGTTAGTTCAGATCACATGTTTAAACATTTAATTACACTTATACAATTAAATGTATATAGCGGTCTGATTAAGTTTCGGTAAAGCTATCAGTATATTTTGAAAACATGAGGAAAACTACATCCATAGCCCGCCAAAAGAAATAGTCACTTCTTTGTATCACTAGATCTGACTAGCACGCCTGGATTGCCACTTGACGGAGAGAAGCTCCCTGACTTCAAAATGGCCGCGATAATGCCGCTCCTAGCGGCTACAGAGCGAACAAGCGTAACGCAACGTTCTTCGATACGAAGCGAAAGTTTTTCCCGTGAAAAAATATACATCCATAGCCCGCCAAAATAAGTAGTCAATTCAAAAGTTTACGCATTGTAAAGATTAATACTTGAAATAAGCACATAAATGATGACCTAAAGAAATGCTAATCCCACTTCAGTTCACTGCTATCATAATTCCGTTTCGGCGCAGAATGTTTCTTGTTGTTCTTGTATATAATACAAAAAGCAATAATGATAATATACATTGTAATATGATACATAAAGACCCTCACTCACATAAATATTTTTAGTTGTTTTCAATTTCGATAGTTTTAATTTCTTCTGAATGTTCATAAACTTGTTAAAAATATATGTTAGTCTGAGATAAGTTTTTTGTTAATACATTGTATTTTGGAAAGGTTTGTCTGCGATATTCTAAAGTAATATAACTCTAAAATGTATTGAATCTAAAAACGTAATGAGTCCAAAAAATTGTAATATTTGTGATTCAAGCAATATACAAAACAAGAGAGACCTCATAAGAGTAGAGACAATTTGGATTTTAAACAAACGGTTTAGCTATAAGTCTATATTTCAAATGCAGTACGGTACATTATATAAATATAAGAATGTTTACTTGAACCTCAAACAGCTAACCAGTAGAATTATGACAGAATTCATTCATGCAACAAATATCAAAATGTTGAACAGGAAATGTTCTCCGTTATTTGGAAATTATTGTGAAGAAACAGGGAAGTTAATCTTTTAAAATTATTTTACCTTCTATGAAACGACACTAACCTATTAACTAAAAAATGGGCAGGTCTAAAGTACGATTGAATAATTGAAATAACTGTTAATATGTACTTTTAAATATTTTTCATTCAAGAAAAAGGCTTCCATGGTTTGGAGGGGTATACATACATGTATATTATGTAGGTATAAAAGAGATATATCTTAGAAGATTTAAAGGAAACTTCATTTCCATTTACATAAGAATGAGTTCTACACACCACGCATATCCAAGGCTGAGCATCATTGATGACGCCATTCAGTAGGCTGATACAATTTCCTTTTGTTTGCGGGGTCGGTTGGAGAGGAATGTAAGAATTGTTTTCTGTATAATTGTATTACCCTTTTTTGTAAGACTTCTAGAGAATGAAATGAGCTACAATTTGAAATATCGAATGTAACTTCAGAGAATTTTGATGCGTGGTATCTTTTGTGGCGTATCTCTACCTTGAACATCATATCCACTACAAAATGTGTAAGATGACCGTTTAGCGAATTCTTTCCTACCATTTGATGTCAAAAGCGGATTTTGTGTAACCGTCTATATGCACGACTGCTTTTCAATGAGTTAACTTAGAGCGTTTAAATGTGATGTGAAACTCTGCCTCTAAATCGAAGTAGTAACTAAGATCCATTGGGAGTCGATCTCCGGACCCGGTCGAATGGGTAGAGAACAAATCCTGATATTTCCCGTGGGGCGAACGTGAAGTGTAAACTTATTTAAAGTATAGTATGCGTTTAACCTTACTAATTGAAGCATTTGTAATTATTAGGCTGCCTTCTTAGAATAATAACAATTTATAACAATTGTTTTATAATTTCTAATACAATTGTTCCTAAATGTGCTGTTGCACGCATACACAAAATAAATTGATCATTTTGTATCGTTAATGTATTTTCTGTAATTTTATTTTAAAAATTTCCTAAAGAACTTGGATTGTTTTTAATGATGTGCTTGTTTACCTATGTAAAGTGGTGGTGAGAATTGAAGTAGTTAAATAAAAAGTCCAATAAACGTTTCCTCAGCATCTTGTTCTAAATATGCAAAATAAATTTTGAAATGCCGCTTATACCTAACTGCAATTCGTCCAGGCTTGTATACGGTACAAAAAATGTGAAATTTTAGTATATATTGGAAGTTTAAGGAAGCTGATTACATTTTCATGGTACAATTTATATGTTCTATATAACCATCTTCTTATATTTACTTTTGTCACGAACAAATGGTGTGTTTCAGGTATTCATTTGTGAATACTCTTAAGTTTGAATGATATAGCTTAGGACGGTTGTGGGATAGGATTTTGTAAACTGAATCAATTAGATGTTGTTTGGTTAAAACTATATGAGAAAAGGACGCTTTATTGCGATTGATTTGAAAATATTCAAAATATCTTCCACGAAACGTGTTCAGGTATATTATATTTATGTATGGTGAAGCAAGTGCAGCTCTAAGAGGAATGTTTTTATTTATATATAGACCATTCAAATTAAACAATAAGTAGTAAGTGATGACGTTTTAAGCAACAAGAAGTGTTGTTCTGAATGATGCAGTGTTTTGTAAGTTGTATATTGAGCCGTTTAAAAGTCCTCTATCAAATATTAAGTTACGTTTGGTTAGTATTGAAACTCAAACTCTTAATCTAATGTTTTATTTTTAACAAGTGTTTATGTATTCTATTGGTTGCAAACTCAACAAGTATAAAAACTTTCTTAACCCTAAATCCGTATTCGTATCTTGACATAAGTTGAAGTTGGGAAAAGTTGTAGTTGAAATGGTGGGAAAGAATGCAGATAAGACCTACATACAAAGTGGACCTACTTGTTCTTGTTGCTGTAGCCTCTTCGGAAATACTTTAACAAAGTTTTTGAATGACTCAATTTATGTTTCATTTTTATTCTTCAAAACTGAATTTGAACAGCACTGTTAAGTTTTGTCGATACGAAACTTTCTAAATCTATATTAATATAAGTAAACTGTGTATTAATATAAATCAAGGTTAAGGAGAATTAGAATTTGTAATGCTACAAATAAAAACATGACGTTTCGAAGACATATCTGATCCTTCCTTCAGTTGATTGATTCTAGAGTATAAGGTTAATTGAAAGTAGCAGAAATGTTATGCAAGGATGCATAGTAGGTAGTCTTATCGATCCTTGATACGATGTTCTGACTCAACATGTCGGCATATATAACTTAGTTACAAACAAAACACCATATTGCATGGGTAGGGATGAGGAACTGAAGCGGGTCGAAGGGAAAATAGGAACAACCATCTTATTTGTCTTAACTGGAATGCATTTATCAGACAGTCATAAACTCCAATTATCACTGATCAGTTTCCAATAAGAACTCCACTAAATTGATCTTCCACATAGATTTTCCACTCTATTTTATATTTTTACTCTACGAATAAAAATTTTATATTTTAAAATATTATATGATCTGAATGTTGAGTTTAGCTCCAGTTCACCTTCTTTTTTATTGGAGCGTCTGGTATCTGACGCTGTATCAGACTTGACTACTGGAAACTGGAGTAATGTTCGTCTGAAGAGATCAATGAAAGTAGGTGACAAAGAACTCAGAACGGACCTTTGCATAGTTTCGACATGAGAAAACCCTATAAATAGGTGAAGTAGCAGTCGCATTGTCTCATTAAAATTGAATACATTCACTATCATAAAACTCTTTTAAAACTTTTTTTATATAGAATTTTTCATGCAAAAGTTCCAGTCTTTATGTCTTTGTTATTCAGATATCGTATGAACGGATAGGAAGGCATTCAGTGAAGATAGAAATAAAATTTTCCTGCCTAACGAATGATAGGCTTCACTAAAGCTCAGGCAATTGTGTATAAGCCATGAGTTTATTGCGTTAAAGTTATCTTCGTGGAAATATTACACAAATATACCGAACCTAAATACTTTTGAATTAAGCCCCTTGGGTACTTTTTGATCCTACTGTCAACTCATTGTCGTTTGAGAAACATAGGTGTTATAATGATGTATGTAAAGATTGCCCAATTCATATAACTTTTTCAGGTATTTTACTTATTTATTTTTTAATGTTGTTAGTAAAGATTATCTGACACGGAGTTTGAGAGAGTGGATGAACTGCATATTTTTGTAGAAAGTCTCATTAGTTTATATTTAAAATATTTTTGACGTGACAACGTCTTAAATTAGGTTGCGGCTGGAGTCACTCATGAAAAAGTGTAACGCCCGGTAACGTTACGATGCCCGTCCAGTGGGTCCGCCGCACGGGATCCGCACGGGATCCGCACGGGATAAAGCAGATAACTGTGGGTCCACCGCACGAGATAAAGCAGATAACTATGTTTATTCGTGAAAATGTGGAGTGCTTAGATTCGTCATTTACAACAACTGCAACAATAAAGGTAAATAATTTTACACTGATATTTCATTATTGATTGATTAATTGTTAGATTGACGCAAAAGTTGAGAAACTGAGTTTATAGGTTATGTCATACTATTGACAAATGTTGATAGTGTTAAGTAAATTATTAGTTTAAATCACTCTGCAATCAATCGTCATTCAGTCGATTGAGAAGAAACAGCGCGTATTGCTAGTCAAACATTTAAAATAACAAATTATAACCTCTAACCTGTCATAACAGTGCGACCAAACAAACGAACTAAACCGACCAATCACCACGCGCGGAGTTAGAATTTAACTGTGTTTAGCAAGAATTTCAAATTCCAATTTTAGTAAATGTTTTATTCAACTTTACCATTTACAATAACAAATTTTAATTAATTTCAAATTATGTACAATGTTTTAGTAAACAAAATATATTTCTATAGTTAAAATTTGTGCAATTCTTATTTTCATTCAATTCCTTGTTCCTATTGTGCAATTTAATAATATTCATATCAATAAATATTCTACCGAGAAAAAGACGTTGTCACGTAAAATCTTCGCCCGTAAAACCGACTTTACAGGCAACCATAATTTTTTTTATCAACATGTGACATGTCACATACAGTAGTACACCACTCATCTAATTTGTATATAGAACTTTGAAGTAAAGGTTTTGAGTTGATACTTTGTATTTCATACCCTTTAAATTTTTGTATCTTATATTTATTGATTATCCCACATATGTATTCTCTACTAGTCAAGCCAGTTTTAAAATCCTTTTGAAAGATTTTGCTTTATTCCTTGTTTTTGTAGGCTTTTTATTATTCTAACCGGACTGTACTGCCGTGGTACATTACAGCCTTAGGATGTTAATTTGATCATTTTTAACTTATGTATGACAGTAAGACTATACATTCTACATTACATAATTTAGTAATTATTTTCTCAGAGCAAATCTTAATGCCATTAAAGAGTACACATAAAATTGTTAAGTATGTACTAATAAATTGCACTTCAAATTTAATTTCACATTTGTTAGAATGTGTTTACTTTATGATCAGTAAAATGTTTTAAAAATAACTCTAAAAAGGAGTTTTTTTTTTTGCGAAACTTCATATACGGTTAAAAATATAACTAAAACCACATAGCTACATAGGTTACGAGTATTTTTTTACAGCATACAAAACCCATTATGGAGCCACGAGATATGATACGATGCGTATAATTGATTAGATTTTATAATCGAAATTTCAGCTCCGGTTATCTGAAACTACTGAGCGTAATAATCGAATACTTTATCACGCGGTGATGTAACGAATGAATTGTAAAATTTGTAATTGAGTTAAAAGAACCAATAATTTATCTATCCCTAGTTCTTTGGCATGATTAATTTCTGGGATTTACATAAGAATTATGTCATTCTAAATTAGTTCAAAGCAAATGTAAAATTTGTATAGTGTATATATGTGATTATATACCAAAAGCTTAAAATAAACACTATGATCACTTAAGAAATCATGTTTATAACTAAATTTAACTTAGTGTTACTACAGACACAGCTTAGAGTATAAAATCACTAGAAATGATACGAACATAAGAATTTATACTCCAAATAAAGTGTTCCATTATATTTTTAGCTATCTGAATGTACATGTTTAACAAATCTTTACAAAACTAAAAGTATGCAAAATAAATAGTAGTAGAAAAGTATCAAGGATGTTTGATTTTGAAGTATAATCTTCTAAAATAATTAAATCAGACATTTTATTCAGTTTTTTATTTCTTTGGGCAGCATAATAAAAATTCATTGCATCTCACAGTAAGCATATTAACTTAACAAAATATTTGTTACCATTCATGATATATGTTAATAATGTTTCAAAATAGTAGAATATATTAATGTGATGTATAAACTCTAAATAGGTTATTAAAAATATCAGAGAATAAGTATGTGTTTTAAATTATTTTAAGTAAATGTACTAGAGTATTTCAATGAATAAAAAAAATATTCGAAAGGTTTAGATTATTTTGAGTGAATAAAAAAAGATAAAAAAATTTAAAATAATGAAAAATTAATCATTTACCTTTAGTTATGTCATGAATAGCGGAAATGTAAATTTAATCTTACAATAAAAGTTATAATTTATTAATAATAACTGTTGTAACTTACTTTAATTATTGGATGCAGGAATATACCTTTCTTTATTTTCAATAAATTTGCCGATTCAAGGTGATTCATTCTTTAATGTTGCCATGGATATTAATTGAGATGAAATAACGCATAATATGTACAAAGATAAATGGTTAAAAGGTTGAACAGGCAGCAATTCAATCTGTAATGAACACACAACGTCCTCTATTCAAATAAAATAATTTTATTTTGTGATTAATATCCAGGAATGTAATTATACACTGATTATCAGTGTAACATGAACATGAATCGGTTTTAATCATGTTATTTATAATTTTGTATCATGTAATATTAAAATATTTTCAAGGAGCTATTAATGAGTCTTTTACCTCTTTAATTAAATATTAATCAGAAATATCATATTCGATGTTATGGGGAAATTGCTTTACCTCGGAACACTTTGATCAATACTATTGTGTCATGGCTACAATGTTTTATTGGAATCTAATAATTATGTTTGAACATCTAATGCATTTTATCTTTTTACAGAATCAACTACAGCTTTTATTTTATAGAAAAGAATAAATCTCTTGCAATATCCTTTGCAATAGAACGTTCTTATACCTTTGGTTAGGTTTACTGTATATTGGGATGTTTAAATAATTTCTGTAACACTGTAAAAACAATACAAGTATTTGATATAAATCAGCACGAATTCATGTATTTCAATAAAGATAGAGGTGCTTTTTTTAATGAACGTGTTAAGTATATAGGAATAACTGCGTTACTGAAACTATGGAACTAGATCAACTAAGTTTAATAAAAGTTAACTTTTAAAACAACTGCCGTTATATATCCATATTTATGAACCAAAAACTGTAGAATGTATTTTGAATTGAAGTCTGAAGATATTTTTAATGTTGATGATTTTATCCAACAGGTCCAGTTTCAAAAAATGATTATTCGCAAATCAAATAAAAAAACAAATGCAGAATCTGGATGGGCTTTAAAAGATGAGTATAAACTACTTTAAAATTAAACAAACATGATGACAGATCATATATTGAGTTACAAAAAAGATTCAATTTAAAAAGCATGTGTTTGTTTTCAAAATAAGATAATTACTATTGTATTTATGCAATCAGTGTGCTGTTGAAAAACCAAAAGCATCCAGAAAGAATTAAACAATACAAAACTATTTAGGAAATAATGTACTGAGAGATTTTGGTAATCTTTTACTAAGTTATGTAAAATAAATATAGACATAAGAAAATGTCTAAAAATATTCATAGTTTTGATGAGGTCCTTAAATTTTATTCCAAAAGCGTGAAATCTATGACGCTGAATAAAATATTGATTTTCTGTATACAGATAAAGAAGATAAATCTCACATCTCGTAAAATTTTGAAATAAACGTGTGTTTTCTCATTTTCCCCACAGTAAAAAAAAATAAATAAATAAATAAAAAAATAGTATTTAGAAGATTATTAAGTCATTTTTAACAGTTGGAGGAGTTATCACATTATTTATTTATAAATCTGTGCAAAACAAAGGGTTGTATACTAATCGTGGCATAGGCAGGTCTAACTAGGAGATTTCAAACCACTGTAAGAAACTTCCTCGTCCATAACAAAATAACATAATTCTAAAACAGTTAACCTATTAATAACGCTGAAGAAGAAGAAAATTTATAAAATAATCAGACATTAGTTACATTTGATAAAATGGAGAATTATATGGTGAAACAGGTTTAATATAAGAGATCATTGTCATTTAACTGGTACATTAAAAGAGGATTAGGTCACCTATCCTATCATTTAATCCTTAAATTTTCTCGAAATGTTCCTGATTCTGTACATAATGTAAAAGAATTGACAATAAAATATAGAAATATTGATCTAGTTGAAAACAATGTTGTGAAACGCATAAACTATTGTGTAAATTCAGGTTATTATTTTAAGTTCGAAGGTATGAAAACAAAAATTCACAAGGTGTGAACGTTTTCATTCACTTTCGTTTGAAATTAAAAATTTATTTAGTAATGAAGAGGAAATATTTAAAATTATTCAAGATAACGAAATATTTCCTTATGAGTGTATCTATTGTATTGAATAATTTTATTATAATGAAGAATTAAAAGTGTTAGCTTTCTGTACATTTTTAGCACCCGAGAACTTTTACGAAAAGAGTTCCAAAATTATTTCAGAAAGATGTTCAGTTGCAACAAGTATATTTGAAAGTTGCAGGTCAATTTGTTTAACGAACTTTGTTCTTACGTACTTTTTAATAATTGTAATTTTTAATATATTTATTTATGGATAGCTGCCTTTGTCCCCCATACGATATATAGCCTATATATATATATATATATATATATATATATATATATATATATATAGCCTATATATATATATATATATAATTTGTTTAAGTTGTTACAAATCAGATCCAGCACGTTAGTTAAATGCTGAACTTTTTTCTTGAGATGCAATGAGACGCAATCAACGAAAATTGAATTAAAAGTTGTGAAATGGAACAGACATGGAATTCAAAGTATTCTCTACGTATCAAAAACTAAATAAAAAAAACATAATAAATAAATAAATAAATATATATATATATATAAGTTGAACACTCCTTAACTTTTTTTAAGTTTAAATATGCAAAATCCGTTTGCGGCACTCTTAGTGGCTACAAATGGCTACACTAATAATGATAGTTTTAAATTTTGACTCTCGTTGGTAAGAGGGGTGGGGGGCAACTAAAAATGTTTAAATAGCACTTATAATTGGTTAAGTTAACTTGGTTCTTGAATAAAAATACACTTAAAGAATTGGAATCGGACCACTCTAAAAGAAATGGAATAATGTTGAAAAGTAAGTCGCACCTTCACCTTGCTTATTATTTTAAATATGTGAAATTTGTTTGCACTACTCTTACTAACTGGAAAGGGTTAAACTATTAATGATAATTTTCCAAAGTTGACCCTCATGGGAAGGGGGTGGGGAGTAACTCAAAATTTTCAAATAGCACTTATAGTCTTGTAACATATCATTTTAAAGGTCTTTGTTAGTCAATAAAATAAAATTAAAGAATTGAAATAGTTCCACGCTACATGCCATGACAGCTCCAAACATATAATTATGAAAATTAATATGCATCAATTTCATATCTTGCTGCAATATTTCAGAATATGAAGTGAAAAGCTTCAAGTAAAGAACAATATTTGTTTAACCATAGAGGGAACCTTCTTGAGGAAGATAATTTTTCAACTCATTTTTTTTGTTATACCTTTAACATTTAAAAATTTATAAAAATGGAAATTAAACTATTTAGTTAAATTTATAATAAAATCAGATAGGAGTACGGGATACTGGATATTTGTAGTGAATATTAAATTAATTAAGAGATGATCACTTCCATACTTCAAATTAAGTGTTCAAATTGTGATTCGTTGACCACCATGCAGTAATACAGTCTTTGTTGACATCGTTGGCATTTGGCACAAGTCAATTTTCCTCTTTATTGATGTGGAGGGATGACGTTGTCACAAGGTTTTTGTATCATTGCAATTTAAATTGCATAATTAATCTCACAAGAAAAATTACTGCTTCTGTCGCAGAGTGAAATGGAGTAAAATAAAAAGCTGTGGTTTATAAAAAAGCAAAATTGTTGCCAAGATTTTGTTAATTTATTGGTATGCAATTTATTTAGGATGTTTGTAAATTTATTAATACTCTTCGATAAGTCTTAATAGCAAACAACGTTAAATAAAATAGTTGCTCAATGCGATACAAGAGACTGTCGGTCTTTTTGTGTAAAAAAAAATAAAAACATTCAAACTTTGCAGAGGTTTGAGGCTAATTACTTAATATCTGGTTAAAAATAGTTAAAAAATATTATTTTAGGTTTTAAAATAGAAAATTTTTTACCCTCAATAACGAAAAGTTAAGAGATTGTATGGAATTAGATGAATAGTTAAATATGGGTTATTTTGATATACACATTGGAATATAAGTTATTTTGTTAAAAAAATAGCTACGGTGTTATGAAGGATTTACTGAGGACCATAAGTCATTTATAATTAGTAATTCAACCCGCAAATATAATCTGATGATGGCTGTTAATTTTTAATCCTCTTCTACCCTTATCGACCAACACTGTTGCCAGTTTTACGTGTAGGAAACATTACTAAACCGTCTCAGCATTATAAAGCGGCTGTGGTCAACAGTGATATGGCAACAACGCCTGGAATGTCATCGGGTCATTCTAAACTCAATATTGTCATCATAAACCATTGTCATTTGCTACAAATTTATTTTAACGCAGTACAGATTGGAATTCTTCTATAGTTTTTATGCACCGGAACCAAATTGGATATATTTAAATAGTATCAGTTGATATTTAATAACACAAAACAAAAGAATAAGTTACGTAACAATGGAGGCAACATAACTGACTGCTGGCTTCATAAAAATAAGCGTATTAAACAGAAATGGCAAATTTGAAATGTATATTGAAGAAGAGAATCCGAGGAATTCTCGTCATCGGCAATCAGCTGTTCCGTTAACTGAGAATAGTGCGTAGTGTTAGCAAATATATAATTTGATACTCATGATGTTATATTAAATTCCATTACGATATCCATTCCTATAATGAGCATATATCTGACTGGTATAAATGAGCAAATATAATACGAGTAAAACATGCATTTTACGAAAATATCTATGGTTAATAATACGCTATTTGATGACGGTACATACATGATGATGTTGAAATGTATTGGAATGATTGGATTTAATGAAATTCTTAGACTAAAATATCGCAATTTCATTAAATAACTAACAGCTAGCAAGCAGTACAAGCTAGTAGTTACCAACTTGTAGTTATAAATATACTTCCACTTTACCAACTAAAAGAGGGAAAAGTTCAAGGCAACACATATGTTTTACAGTATATTTCTCTTTAAACGTTATATCTAACTGCAGTGCTTACAAGAACTTAATAAAAATGTTCTTGCTTATTTATATAGCCTAACTTGTTATTTTCAAGTGTTTTATTTAGTTATTTTATAATTATTATCCAAATAAAAACTTAAAATTCTAAACAGTTTATGCATGTTGGATATTTCATTAAGATTTTGATTTCATTTTACTTTGAGAAGAATCCAAGCTCTATAAGTTCTCTGGATCCTATATGTTTTATTCCTACGCGCACATATCGCGATGAAAATGAAGAATTTGTGTAATTTATGGCGGTGAATTGGGCTTCACCAGCCATTAGTAAAGGTTCCAAGGTAGAGCGTTAGTGAAGCCTATTATTCAGGAGTATATTTTGCTATCTAAATGATCAGAAAGTTTGATGAAAGCTCGATGACGCTGTATATCCATGGGAATTGGTTGAGCGCTAGCGAAGTATAACGATGAGTAGGATATATCTAGAACGAACTATGGCACAGAAGAGAAATTTGAACGAGTCTTCATTTCTAAAATGGCAAAATACCATTGCCTCTGAAATAAATATTCCTCGCCTGGTTGGGATGCTGTCTAGGATACCTACACCAGTTGTTTCAAATATGAGCAGAAGACTGAGGGAACAGCGATCCTCCTGGCATGATCCAGGTAAGTTTTAGTTCTCCTTGGTGGTAGTTATGTTAGGCAGCTTTTAGTAAAGTCATGAACCATGTTATACCAGGCTGTCGTTGAAGTAGCTACCATTACTTCGAAGTTAGCAAAGTCTGCTACATTACACATGCCTGTTGGATTCTTATTTTATTATAAGGATGCAAATTAAGGAAAAAAGCTATTGCGACAACATGAAACGTAGTGTTGGCCATACACCTGTACATTATAAACTCTTTAATTTTCTTAGTAGCCAGAATAATGTTTAATAGGTTACAATTTTTAATTTTAAGTATTATTAACAAGCATTAACGTAGCGATCTTATTTACTCAAAAACTTAAAACAATATTATTCTTAAACCAAACTTTTAGTGAGAAACTTTTCATATAGAGGCCTTTGCTTAGAAACTATTGTGTAGGAGTTCAATATAACAATATAAATCATGTCACACTACGCAAAAGACATCATTTAAAACATTGTGATATGAACGGACTTGTGATGTAGAAGAGCGTCGTAATAAAGAGCAGATACAGGGTAGGTGGAAAACAAAATATTTTCCATTTCCCTTGTAGGAAGTATTCCTGTATTCGTACTTGGAGGCTAAAGTTATCGCAGCCTCGATAGGAAACAGGAAACAATAACGCTGCTGCGATATAGCGGTCTGAGTGTGCGTCACTGATATTTACATAACCTTAATAGCAAGTTATATAGGGACACTTCCTGCATTCATGTTTACTGCTCTGTGACTTAAGTGGTACAAACTTAATTAAAATAATTATCATTTTATATTTTGACGTTTTATAAAGTTTACGTATTTGGAAATTGAGTACAAACGAATGAAAGATTTAAAGTATAAGAAACGTATTATATTATTTATTTACAGAAACTTCCCACTGTATAAGACTAAGAAAATATTGAATAAAACTGTAATTAATTAACTTCAAATTTAACTCAAATTTGGCAAAATAGATATTTATTCCTTATGAATAAATAATTATACTTTGTACCGTAAATTAGTTAATTAAATTTCATACAATGTAAATTTCGCAACCTAATCAGCCAGTATAATATAATATTATTTTACATCCAATGTTCCGGAACTAAATTATTGGGCGGAGTAACTACCTAATTGGCACGCGTATGATTTTTTTCTTCTAACCCTTTGTAGCAGCCCAACTACGTAACCGATCAGACCTCGCGCGCTTTGTCCGTAAGTAAAATTTGTCTTTTCGTATTATTAAATTAGCCCTTTGATGCCAAACGTATAAAATGAATGTAACGTAAAGTAAAGACGTGAATAGTAAAGTAACTTACACTTGAAGATCTTTTATTTGCTTGATTGAGATAGATAAAGGTTGTGGCGTCGTCCTTATGGCGACGAGCACGTTGTTATAAATAGTAATTTGTATCATTAAATGGCTAATACCGTCGCGAATTTGTTTTAGGCGAGTTTACGTAGCTGATGTATCTCACGTGTTGTTTGAATAGATGGCTACCACTTCCCAACTCTACTCCTCTTCTAGAAATAACCGTTCTTAGACTACAGCTTCAATGTCTCGTGCCAAGACGCCGACACCCGGGTTGTGAGTCTACCTATTGCGAAGGGAAGTGAAATATTATTGTTTTGTAAAGTAAAACGTCGTACGCATAATTCAATAGAACATTGGATATTTTAGGCCCACCTAGAAGATATACTTTTTAGTTATTATATTCTAATTGGCAGCAACGTGGCATTACATAACTTTTCCTTTGCCATCTAAAAGTGATGCTTTTAAGTTTTCGTAATTAAACTGAACTTATAAGTAAACTTTGTATTTCTAGTATTTATTACTACGACCTCAGAAGTCACCACCCCCATGTGTTATCGTCATACGGTACAACTTTTACTACCACGATAATACAGTTTCATACAATTCCTAATATACATGATAACGTGAAGGATCAAAACCACCAATTTGTTACATTTAAATTATTAAAAACATGCTAAATATCACTAATCCAAGTTCTGGAATTACAAACCTACGTACATGAAAGTCACAATTGAGAGTTTGAATTGATGTATGTTGTAAAAGAAACATTCGCAATTTACCAGTCAACATTTTGAAAAACCATGGAAAGGTATAGAACTTATGAAAGTCGCGCACTTTCATAGGCCTATCAAACCACAACCCACACAGATAAGATTCCAGTGTTACTGAAAATTCTATGGTTTGGACGCATAGTGAAGTTATAGGACACCATTGTTGCTATTGATAATTATCTCCAATTAGGTGAATCAATTGATCTTTTTTATAAAGACACTGGAATTACCAAAAATGCTCTAAAAACACCCAAACTATATTCATATTCTCCTTAAAACAAATACTTGAGAACATCAGTGAAGGATATATTTATTATGATTATACAGTAGTCAGTACGATTGTAACGTGAAACGAAATAAATACTTAGAAATGCCAGATACAACCAATTATTAGTAATTTTATTTATTTATTTATTCAATTACATTGTTTTACACAGTTTGGCCTCGCCAAGTTACATAAAAAACTTGTCGGCGAGGTCCAGCGATATTTCCTTACTTCTACTGCTCCACTTCTACTGGCAATAATGTCTTTAATAAGTTGTATCGCTTAAATCAACTTAATAAATTAAACTACTAATGACGATTTATTTGCGGTTTAGGGCAGGCATCATGTTTCTATTTATATTTGGCAATTGTATGAATATGGTTTGAACTTAATATAACAATAACAATAAAATAATATAACGATTACATAACGAAAAACAATATAAATTACAATAACATGGTTAGATATTTGAAAACGATTTTTCTAATAATAATAACAATATATTCTTCTAGGAGTTCAGTGGTGTGTAATACGGGCATACCTGTCTGAATTTGTTCCTCTTTGTCTGTCTCCAGTTGTGTGCAGTAGTGTCGTCTGGTCGAAACAGTTTCTGCTAATCGTAGTTAGGTTATGTTTTGTTTTTGGGTTATGTTTATGTTATGTTTGCTCACTGAGTAAAGTGGGTTTAGTGGCTTTTTCGTAGTCGGTGAATAAAGTAGTGTGAATAAACAACAGTCTAGTACAGTGAGAGTGAATCTGAGTAATGAAAATAGTTTTGAGTGTTGTGCAGTGTAGTGGAATGTCAGTGCAGGCTAGTGGGGATTGGGCCAGGCTAGGCCTATTTCTAAGACATCTACAAATGGCAAGTTTTGTCTTTATACTTGATATAGAGGTCTAGCTGTATTTAACCAAATGTAGGCTGCCGATTTAAACTTCTTTAGATTTGGTAAATTTTCTATTTCACTAGGCAGTTGATTAAATAGATTCGGTACTATATATTCTGGTAGCCTGCGCCCATAGTCTGTCCTTGGGGTGTGTATTTTGTACTTACCCAAATGCCTAGTATTATAGCTTCTGTCCAGGGTTTCCTTAAATTGTTTGTTTTCATAATATATCTGTAAAATTTTAAATATATACAATCCTTTTGGTGTTAGTTGTCCCTTTAAACTATAGTGCTGGTCCAATTGATTGTCATTTATGTCCAATTCATATCCGTAGAGTGCCCTTAAACATCTTTTTTGTAAATTTAGTATTTGGTTTAAATGGCTATTCGCTGTTGTTCCCCAGGTAGTTATTCCATATGTGATTATTGATTGAAATCACATTAATAGAAGAAGAAATTTGGGAGCAAAGCATACGATGAGAGGAGGCATGACACGGCACATATCTGTAGTGGGTTTTTACATGGAAAGTGTTAGAAGCATTAGTCTAGAAACTTGTATTTCAAAAATAGATGTTGCATGCGGCCATGCATAGTGGTGTCAAATATCAATGAAATGTGTGGTGAGGAAGTAAATAAATGTATCCAGTGCAGAAACGTGACTTTTAAATACTCTGAGATTGTTGTGTAAAGGGTATTAAAACCACAGGTCATGGAAAATGTTTTAGGAGAGTCCAGAAGCTCTTCAATCCTTTCCTGCTCTCCCAATTTGTTACATGCCTGTTAATATCTTTTTAAAAACAAAAAAGGTACATTATGATTTAAGATATTACAAAGATTTAACTCTGTACTAAACTAATTAAACTCAAAATCCCAGGTTTTAGACAGTGCATACACAGTTTCTCATTCATGCATGCTGATGTTACTTATATGACACAGGTTATTATTATTTCCTTGGCTCTTGTTAATGTGAAAATTGATAATGGCAGTGTACAGATGAGTAGGATTTATCAACAGGAAAATACGATAGTGCTATATTTCTAAAGCATATAATACACTCCTAAAGTATATACTTTTGTATCGCAGAATAAATAAGCGGACATATGGATGAAAGCGTTGGGGATAGACAAAACCATAATGTATTCTTTAGTAAGCATAGCGCGAGTAAGTAGAGAGTTTGAACAAAGGACTTGGAAAACTGTATGGGTAGAACAGGTGGTAATATATAATGTGAGGAAAGGTTTAATACTTGATACGCAATTGTGTATAGCCACACACACACACACACACACACACACACACACACACACACACACACACACACACACACACACACACACACACACACACACACGCGCGCGCGCGCGCGCGCGTGTTTATGTTTAATTACATAAGTTTATTTACATAAAATTTTGCAAACCATTATGTAATACGGCACGTTGAAATTTACAACACATATAACACTTAAACTGTCAACCACAATTACTATAAAATTTTCCCACACAAAATATCCCAAAGCTTCCAAAATGTAAAGTCGGGTATTTGAGGGACAATTACAGATTAGTTAACTGTAGTATTCAAATAGTGGTTATAACCGTTATTGAAACGTACTAAAATGTAAGTTATTTCCTTTAACTTTACTGACCTGCACTGATTACAAACAATATGTGACAATGTTAGATTAGATACTTTGAATTTCGTTTTTGACGATGGAAGGTTTTTGAAGGAAACAGGACTTTTCTGTACATTTCCAAAATGTCCAGTGACAAAAAATCAGTAACTCGCTGATTTACTGACGTTACTAATTTTTTTATATCACTGAAAAAAAAAATGTCCTGAATATCCTGTTCCCTTCACATAGATTAGAGATTACGACATTAGCATAGTCTTTGTTTTAAATTTTTAAGTAAATTATTATTCATTAACTACCATTTTAAAATGCTAAGTGGTAGCCAAACATTTAAAATATGTGTCTATTTAAGTCAAATATAAAGTTTTGGAATCTTTAGCTTAATATTTTATTCTATCTTTATAACGAAATAAATATTCATAAATAAAAGGAAATAAACTCATGCCAAAAAATATATTTAATTAAATAATGAAGCATCGTATATAATACTTTGTTATGTTAAGAAAGTTAGTGCCTAAGCTCTGTGATAATGGGAATATGCTGAAACATTAGTCCTGTAAATTTCAATAAAATGAAAAACAAAAATTTAGACATTTTATTTAAAGTTTGATAAATGTAAAGTTTGTAATAAAAGTACGAATTTAGGGGGGTCGATTGTTATACAACTTATTTTTCAGTATTTATACTTTTTTTAGATGAGCAATTTGCAATAATGAAAAAAGTATTTTGTAAGAGAATATTGATATTGTAATACTAATCCACGTACTTATTTGGATGATGTTGGAGAAAATATATGTACGGGAATGGAACTGAAAATGTGAAATGAGAAGAATAAACATTTTAGCGTTGAATTAGGTTAACGCTACACTTTAATGATAAATGCAAAATCCAATTGACTAAATAAAGTTGATATCAGTTACCTATGATTATTTTTTACTAATAAATGTAGAACTAATAATCTATATTATGTTAGATTATTCTATAGAAAATTAGTTAAAAAATTTATTCTTCTAATTTTTATGGTAAAGTTCTAAAGATTGCTAATACAAAATAAGAGACATTGCATCTAAAACATCGTAATGAAATAAATTGTGAAAATTGAGGACGTCACCTACATTACGCTATGTTTGTGTAGTCTATACATCTCTGATGTCGAAAAGATGTTAAGAGTTAATTTTGAGCTTCTCCACCGCCGAATATTTTTGGATCTCTTCAGAAGAACATGATTTCAGATTCCAGGAGTCAAGTTTGTGATAGCGTCAGGTTCTAGCCGCTGTACTAAGGGCCAGGTGAACTGGAGGTAAACTCAACATTTACATTCGAAATTCGAATGTACTTGTCATATACGCGTAAATGTATCAAATAACCTCGTCTGTGTAATAAATTATATTCTGGAAAACAGTAAATTATAACTGATGAACAGCTTATATACAGGGTGAGGCAGACCACCCGTACAGTTCGTATAGCGGCCAAACCAAACGAGGTAGATTATTCGTAACAACTTAAACCCCCCTATTTCCACCCCAAATAATTTGGAGAAATAATTTTGAAATCTCTAAAACTCCCCAAAAGGGTAGTTTTTGGGGGGTAGGGGTGGTTTTTGGAAAATTTTCAAAGTAAAGGTATGTTGAGTTATACCTCATTTTAAAGGTATTTCTTCACTGATTATTTTGATGCAAAAAGTTTGAACCTATCTTGACGCTTATGTACAGGGTACACCAAAACGTTAAAAAATCAGGGGTTTGTGGGTAAATTTATTGCAACTACCTGCACAAATGTAGAGAGACGATATTTTTATTAAAAACTAATGATGAGATGGCTTATCGAAAAATATCATCAAATGCCACCCTACCCCAAAATTTACACATTTTAAAAATACATAGAATTTTGAAATATTTAACAGCTCCAATCTAAAAAAAAATCAAATAGCCACCTAGGTTGTGTTGTACATCATTAGGAAAGTCTTTAAAAAATAAACATTTTCTACATTTAAAGTTTGTCTCTATCTCCAATGGTTTCAAAACTGTAGTACAAAAATAGATTTTTTAATAATTTTACTAAGTTAGTTTGTATTAATATCAAAATCTAATGAAACATATGGAAAACAAGTTGGACAATTAAGTTTAATTTGTTTTTAAACAATGTAGTACAAAACACATCAGGATTTCTATCAGTGTAACATGTTTCAAAAGCAATCTAACCGTGGTGTTCTAACAATCCCAAATACACGAGTCGCCCCTGGAAGAACTTTGGAACCAATTCCTTAGTCTCTTATCTAATCTCTGTTATTATCGTCTCCCTATTCAGTTGTTCTTGTGACCACGTGGTATGAGGTAGATATTAATTTAAATTTTTTTAAAGTACGTAGTGTAAGTTTTGTTTGTTCTAAAATTCCGTTCTAAAATGAGGAGGCATTCCGGAAGCTTATGGTGTTAGGGGAATGTTTCCAAAATTACTCAGCTGCTGCTCTTCTTTATGCCCAACGTTACCCAGACCGCGAACATCACTCCAGGAACGTTTTTCAAAGACTTGCTGGTCGAGTTCGTGATACAGGTCATGTTCAACCTGACCACAACAAAGGAAAGGAACTGGCTAGACCCGTGAGAAGTGATAAGGCACCCAAAGTTTTGGCAGCCTTTGAACTAGATCCGCATGATTCTACACGAAGAGTAGCTCTTGATTCTGGTATGAGTCAAAGATCTGTTTTAAGAATCGTTCACGATCACAAAATGCACCCATATAGGATGTCATTACATCAAGAACTCCATGGAGATGATTACTTTCATAGAATGAACTTTTGTTTGTGGGCTCGAGAAAAACTACAACAAAATCAAAACTTTCACCGTAACATTCTGTGGTGGGATGAGGCCACGTTTAGGAGTAATGGAGAAGTGAACCTTCAAAATATGAGATACTGGGCGTTTGAAAACTCACACTGGATGCGAGAAGTGGAAACCAAAGGTACTGGACACTAAATACCTGGTGCGGTATTATCGGTGACAAAATTGTAGGGCCATTCTTCTTTGACGATCGCCTAGACCGAGTAGTTTATATCAACTTTCTCATTGGTCACATGCCTAATTTATTGATCGAAATCCCTGAGGAAGTCTTACAATGTATGTGGTTTATGCACGATGGGGCACCAGCACACTACGCCGATAATTCTAAACGAGCAATACCCTGACAGATGGATTGGAAGAGGCGGCCCTGTGAACTACCCAGCGAGATCTCCTGATTTAACGTGTATGGACTTTTACTTGTAATGTAGACTAAAAGAACTAGTGTATACATCTAGACCAACAACTAGTGAGGACATGATGCAGTGGATAAGGGAGGCTATAAACACGACCAGTAGAGAAGAGATAATTAGAGCTGTAGATAGCTTCACCTTAAGGATTGAACTCTGTCTGGAAAACAATGGGTTGCAGTTTGAGCACCGGTTTTAACTCTTCATGAGGTCAGTTACTAGGTTATTGTTGGTTTTAGTTTGATAATTGTCATATTGATAGTTTACCGTTATGATGCTGTAACATGGTAGATTTGTTTCAAAGCCAGTTTGAAGTGTTTATTTTGTTAAATAATGACAGGATACTCCTTCCTTCCATGGCACTCACATCAATGATTAAATAACAACATGTTTTCTCCTATACATTTTGTGTAATTTAAGTGTAAAACTTTTTATAATTGAAAATGTACTAATTTAATAACTGGGTAATTTTCCTGTTTCAGCACTTATCGTAAGACATTGTAGTTTACAGTTTTCCAATACCTTTTTAAATTTTAAAAGACTCTTTTAAAAATTGGATACAGTATTTTTTCAATCATAAACTAAGAGACGAGTTTACTGTTGAAACTTTTTTTACTTGCACATTGCACCGACTTTTATAATAAATACATTGAGTAAAGTTATTAAAAAATCTATTTTTGTACTACAGTTTTGAAACCATTGGAGATAGAGACAAACTTTAAATGTAGAAAATGTTTATTTTTTTAAAGACCTTTCTAATGATGTACAACACAACCTAGGTTGCTATTTGATTTTTTTTAGATTGGGGCTGTTAAGTATTTCAAAAGTCTATGTATTTTTAAAATGTGTAAATTTTAGGGTAGGGTGAAATTTGATGATATTTTTCGATAAGCCATCTCATCATTAGTTTTCAATAAAAATATCGTCTCTCTACATTTGTGCAGGTAGTTGCAATAAATTTACCCACAAACCCCTGATTTTTTTAACGTTTTGGTGTACCCTGTACATAAGCGTCAAGATAGGTTCAAACTTTTTGCATCAAAATAATCAGTGAAGAAATACCTTTAAAATGAGGTATAACTCAACATACCTTTACTTTGAAAATTTTCCAAAACCACCCCTACCCCCCAAAAACTACCCTTTTGGGGAGTTTTAGAGATTTAAAAATAATTTCTCCAAATTCTTTGGGGTGGAAATAGGGGGGTTTAAGTTGTTACGAATAATCTACCTCGTTTGGTTTGGCCGCTATACGTACTGTACGGGTGGTCTGCCTCACCCTGTATAACTGTCCACATTGAGGCACTGCTCATTTGGAAGATAGAGGTCTGAGATAAACCCATACTGACCTTGCACCGTATAAGAACATTGCCAGGTATATCGTGGTACCTGCTCAGAACGATGCCAACTGTTTATTTTTTAATATTACCAATAAATTATCAACCTTTTAAAATTGTAATGTCATTAGGGGTTGGTTTTGGGCTGAAGTGTACACATTAGTCCAATATGACAGTATGAGTAACCCCTCACGGACTCACTGGGTAAATGAATTGCAATATAATGAGTGTGGCTTGTACTGAGGCTAACAACACTATTCTGAGTGACATAGTTAACATTAATAAGAGGGCGTCTATATGCGCTGTAATTCTTTGTTTGAAGGTTATTTTTGACGATGGAAGGATTGTGAAGGAAACAGGATTTTTCCGGACATTTTCCATCGTTCAGTGAAACAATAAATCAGTAACACTACGTTTCGAGATCTGCAATCTGATCTCTTCTTCAGGTAAAGAACTAACCTAATACATAATATTACAAACTAGGTTAAAATAAACAAATCTTACCAAAGCGTCGTAGGTGGTTAGTAGACGAATGAAGACGTATTGTGACCTGTATTCCATAGTTCAGTTTTAATGATTAGTGTTTTGTATAGTTTTTTATTAAGTGCATGTTTATAGAGTTAGCGAAGTTTACAAACAACATGTAGGTTGTGATTCCTGACTTAGGCGTGCCACAACGCTTTGGTAAGATTTGTTTATTTTAACCTAGTTTGTAATATTATGTATTAGGTTAGTTCTTTACCTGAAGAAGAGATCAGATTGCAGATCTCGAAACGTAGTGTTACTGATTTATAATTTCACTGAACGATGGCAAATGTCCGGAAAACTCCTGCGCTGTGATGCTCACCATCCTGTTCATCTCTAATGTAAATTGTCCTGAACCATTCCCTCTACTGTGTACCGCTCCTAAATACTCGTAGTATTTCCCTATTCCGATACATTGCAACATTTTAAACTAAACATAACACTAAAATCAATAAACAATGTAATAAACGCAATGTATATATCAACCTATGTTTACATTAGGTGGTAAATTTTTAAAAACTGTCAGTATGCAGACATATTATTATTATACCCTCTGCAGTGCTGCTAACTTAACTTTGAACATGTGACCAAAATTAAGATTGCTTACACCAATGCATTTCTTGTGGAGATTTCGTCAATTTTAGAAGTCATTGGGGGTGGAGCCTAGGTAATTTTTGTAATATCTAGTATTTTTACACCAACTTTGGTACTTAAGCATTAGATCTCGTAAAGCTATCTGATTTTCTTCACATTTCAAGAAATTTGCTGGGGACCGATTGGATTACGAAATTAAATATGCTGTTTCAGCTGCCATCGCGCAACGCTCGTCATAACTATTAATAGTTTTGGAGATTAATAAAATTTATAATGCTATGTTGACTTGTTTACACGTATAAAACAATTTTGGTTTCCAAATATCTTAAGAAGTGATATTACATATATATATATATATATATATATATATATATATATATATATATATATATATATATATAATTATTAAAACTTTTTCCATAGAAAGGACTAAACTGATGAACGAAAATGAGAAGACGTGCAATCTGTCACATTTTATTCAATATTATTAAACGATTATGCAACAAAATGTTACATACGTAATAAAATACAAAAACACACATAAATAATTAACTACGAGAGGTAAGTTAGACTCACCGTAGTAAAACTGTGTTCAGTAATAATGCATCTGATTCAACACAAACCACAAACTAGGTTATCATTCGTGTCTCAAACGAGTGAATTTATGTGTGGCGAGTGTTTATCCAGCAAACACATAAACTTCTAAGTGGGACTAACAAGGTTAATAAATGAGAACACAGCGTCTCCATTACCTGTAACGTGTATGACATTACTTGGACATGTACAGTAACTCTACCTAGTGTATGTCTCCATAAGTGCTTCTTAACTTACTGGTTACAATAACAATAAATCAATTTAAACATTTTGATATCTAAATTAATTAAAAGGATAAGAGGTATACAGACCATTATTATCGTTTTATGTTGTAATAACATACATATGTTTTTTAAAAATTAATTTGCTCTTCTTTTATTGTCAAAATAAAAAGTCGCACACAAAAAATTGTCAACAATGAATTTCACCTCAAAAACACAAACACCGTATTTAACTTGAATTCGTTATTGTATGTATAATGGGTGTATTAATATGTAAACCGTGGTGAGCTTTGTAACGTTTGATATATGTCAAAAATAACTGGAAATGTGTAGAAAACTTAATTGTTTTCAATGATTCCATCAACTTGAGATTTGACCATTCATCTCTGATTTCACCGGCCTTATGCTTTTATTAAAGAGCAAGTTTGATATTTTAATTTATTGACCACCAATACATTATTAGAATCTAGCCGGTGAGATGATTTGATCTAGTGTTAAGACCAGAGAATTTACTGGAGTGTTATAATCAGAAATAGTATTTTATGACGATAAAGTAACCACGGGACAATAAAATTAACAGGGATGTTAGGAACCTTGATAGGGATGGTGTTCTGAGGGTTGTTGATTGAGTTGATTCGGGCGAAAACGATTACTGGAAGGTAATGTGACAAAGAAACAATATTTATACAGAAATCATCATCTGCAATATAGAGTTAGGCTCCTTTATAAACCTAGCAATTTTGTTGCACATTTTAACAAAGGAACAAAGTTTATTAGAGTTTTTATATAAAGGGGTTGTTTAAATACATGAGTTGTAGCTAAAAAGTTGTTGTACAGCAGTGTAGTAAGCCTAAACCTAAGATTACTTTGTACCTAACTACTCCTAATGATTAAAAATGCAATTTTATGTATTTCTTAATTTAAGTCGCCGTCTGTCAAATCACCATTTAAATTTTGATTATATATTGATTAATCAATTACCTTAGCGTGTTTACAATTAGCTTTCTTAGTGTCTAAGGTTTATAAACAGGTTTTTAAACAACTGTGCTGTAATCAGGAGAGCTTAGGGACTTAGCATTTAACATGGGATTCAAACTAGAGAACAACTAGTCCCTTTCTATCTACTGACAAAGCCGAGTCTCAATCCCACGTGTGCCGAGTTCGGACTGAAGTGCTGCAGTCAATCGGGCACTAATAAATAGGATGTCTCTTTGTATAGTCTGGTGAACAAGAGCCAATTAGTATTATATAGGGAGCCATCCTGATTTTTCATTAATTGGATTAAGTAATTTATTGTAAGTAAGAAATCGATCGTCAGTCACGATCAATTTTGTGGAGATTGAAATGGAATTTAATAAAAGTTAAAAATATGAAATACACTTTTTTCATGTTATATTTTTCCTAGATTGTTACATTTAAAGCAGACGAATTAAATTTCAATATAAAACAATAACCTCAAAATCTAGTGAGTAGCAGCTGAGCACAAAGCCAGTAACGTAATTGAAAGGTACCCAGCCATCCAGCAGAACTGCCAACCTATAAACCCAAATTTCTCTCACTTTTTACATTACTGGGGTGCTATGTATACCATACGTATGTGCTGTAGGATTAATTTTAAGCAACATTAGATCTAGGTAGTAGATCCTGAGAAAATTAGTTCAGCTAAATAAAAAATAAAGTAAAATTAATAAAGTAAGGACACATTGTAAGTTAATCGCATCGTTGCTGTCCTCAGAATGACCTTTTTATTCGTTGCAGAAGTACTAACATAACGGTGTTATAATTATATTACTGATATAAATGTAATTGCAAAATATTAACAATTAACCGCCTCAATTAAGAATATTGAAGAGCAGTTGCATGTTTTATGATTTGCTACAAATTGAATTCCGATGAAAATGCCGCGACCTAAATATACAGTCAGGGGCACATAACTCTCCATAAGCCGCATCAACCACATTAGCCACGTTCCATTTTCAACCTGCATATTAGTTTTCCTATTATATTTCATGGAATTGGTCAATTACTAAAATAAACAAACATCCAATTGTTGATCTTCTACACTTTCAAGTATTAAAAAAGTGTGTACGAAATGTTATGTTACGTTTAATAAATGGCTTTTATCGGAATCAATATTTCATGTATGCTAAAGTGTTCATAACAGATTGATTAAACAACACTCAAATGTCTAAAATACACGATTTTAAACCGTAATGTGGCAACAGCATAATGTTTTACAAGTATAGTTGTGCACTTTTGCAGTCCTCTTTCTAGTCAAACGTTTTATATAGAAAATTAAGTACGTCGTATAATACAGATACTTTCAAAAATAGTTAGACAAAATTTGGAAGGTCTAACCAAACTATAATAAATTATATAGTGACCGAATTCTAATAATGATAAAGGTTGGTTGCATTCAAAACTTAAATTTTAAATTGCAGCCATTTAAAACGTAAAAAAGTATCTTAAAGGTTAGAGTAATAAAAATAGTTAGATAAATTTATATGTAGAAAATTTACTAACAACTTAAATTGTACTTTGAATTTGGCACTTGATATAATAACACGAAAAGCTATCCCTTAGATCTATCAAGAGAATATAAAAGAAGTATTACGCAAAAAAAATTGTCTAGGCATATTTTAGGCATAAAATGTCTAGACAATTTATTTAAAACAAAACAATTTTCGCAGAGAATCTTGCTTCATAAAAAATAATTTAGACTATTTTTATATAAAGAAAAAATAAAAGTGAGGTAATATTTTAAATTATTTTATTGCTTAATGAGTTTAAATGGTGGTATTAACCACTCTTTAGTGAATATCACTGCGATATTATAAACAAGATGTTGCAACACCTTTGAAGTACGAATTATGAATGGAGGTATTTAATTTGCTTTGCGAATGAAGTAATTCTATTTCACCACTTTATTACAATCCATGGATTTATTATATTTAAATCTTTTAAGCTTGCTTTGATTTAATGTTATGAAAGCATTCATATTATGTAAACATTGGTTTCTTTTGCTTAGTTTAATGAATGATCCTCGTCATATTTGTATTACGTGACTATTTCATTTTGATAATTATGATAAGTTCAATGTAAAACTAAGAAAATTTTAGAAGGAAGACTAAAAGCGATACAATTAACAACTTTGATTAGTTTAATCATCCTTGAAGTTCACTACCCCGACCCCAGATTAGATTATTAGCAGCAGACAAATCTCTTGCGTTAATATCAACCCCACCCACAATGTCTCATCTACGACCGATATTTTCATCTGTGCATTTCCATGCTTCCATCCACTAATATTTATTATCGTCATATTATTGAGCTCCTTTTCCTTATAAGGTTCAGTAGTATAGTATATGAAATGAAATGAAATTACAGAAAGTTTATATCCGTTACAATTACAAAACTATTACAATTAGTTTTAATACCTGAAGTGATAATTAATATATATTCAATAATTAACTAAAAGTATTGTACATTGCGTATGGAAATTAGCCTACATGGGCAAGCAGCCTGTGTGTAGGCTAGAGTCGTATTACTAATAAATAGTATGTATATAAAAACTAATCTCCAGCGAATGTAGCACTGATAAACCTCTTACAGCAAAGCTTCTGTACAGTAGTCTCTATTAAATAAAAAACGTTCATCGCCATTAGTGTTTTCCAGTACCGGTCAACTGGTTTTTTTCAAGTTTACTGCCGAAGGTGGATGTGAAGGAGGAGATAAATGTAATATTCAGTAATGTCTACTGTAGCTGTTAGTAGTAGGTAAATTATAATCATGAGCAAACAGTTGGGACAAGAAATGGTTATGACCGCCCACAATAGGACAGTATATTTTTGTATATTTTGTTAGTTTTTTTATATTTTGAAATTAATACAAAATTATATGATTATATAATTGGTTTTATAATGTATTACCATCACAGTGATATTGGTTTTTATAAAAACACAATGCAATTTTTACATTATTTTCAAGGAGTATAAGGGACACAAGTGTATTTTAATTTTTCCAAAAATGTTTTAAAGTCTTTATATATATATCCAGGTTAAGTGTTAGATAGGGCTTCTTAGCCCATAACTTCACCTGGTAAAATAAGACATTCTTTATTTTACTTTATATTTTAAATTATAGAAATATCTATCTATAAAGTTTTAAATGTGGACAGTAAAAATAGAATTTATGTGAAAGTAATTATTACCGTTTTTAAAGCAAGTAAAACTGCCTATAAAAGTATATTTTATTTTATTGTTCCTACAAACGTCTTCAACTACCAAGCAATATTACAATAAAAGAAGGTTTAAATCATTTTATAAAAATGATAAGGAGTCCCAGACATGTGTGATACTATGGGGTTCAATGTATGTCCAATAATTAATAAACAATCTAATAATTATTTGAGGTGAGTGCACTGTGAGAAAATTAATTAGAGCTAGGTTTTTCTAATTTAAATTTGATATGATGTTGAAATACATTATTATATTATACATAAATGTGCTAGGCAAAGTAAAATAAGGTAATACATGATTTATTACTGGTATGCATATAAAACGACTCTGCAATTATCTAAATTTCAGTTCTATCATTTTGAAACATGCGAATATTTTTTATGAAACAAGTTGCTCTTCACTTACATTCGTACATAACAGTATGGAATGAATAAAGAATGTGATATGTGTATGTAAAATTATTTCATAGGTCTGTCTGTCACACTCTTTGCGAGCCTAAATAGTACTTCAAAATTAATGTTTTCCACAAAGGCCAAGAATCTGAGATATCTTAGGAATCTGATCAATCTTAGGGCTTGCTTATGACAGAGTAACCGGATATTCAGGATGAATAAGTTTCGGTGGTATGGGACAGGGACACTTCTTTCGAGATCCCAAGAGGAAGTATATTATGAATGATATCTGTCATGTCACCGTGGAAAAAAAGAAGTCCATCTCTGCACTGTAAGGGTTAAATTTTATACCCCCGTTTTTTTTTTCTTAAATTAGAAAACATTTTATTTTGACAAGTAGATGTGTCAATTTATTTTCGTTGATGGTCGTCGTCGTCGTCATTATATTAGAAGGAGTTGATTTGAGTTTAGGGAACCTCTCTACCCGGGGCAGTGCAGTTAGCCGGGAGCTCCGATGTGGCCGCTGCAGCGTCTGCCGACGACGCGAAAACGCGTTTGTGCGCAATGACCGCGGCTGGCGTTCTACTTATACAGCCGGCCCGACAAGAGGCGAGGAGTTTGCCTGCGGACGTCGCGTCGTTGTGTTAAGTCGATCGAATAGAGGAGTTTTGTTTCCTGACGTTCGTCGTGTTAGATCGAGTCGAGGAGAGAAGCCCTGTACGAGAGAATACTCGGTCGCCATATATCATCTATTTCGTGAGTCACCACGATTTGTAATCGTTAATTAAATTTAATAATTCAGTGAGTATAATAGCAGCTTATAGGTTATTGCGGTTAGTGACAGTAGCGTATCTATTCACCATAGGTTACACTACCCTTCATTACCTTTCCTAGTTTGCAAACACACATACTTTGCATCCTATAAGCCGCATAGGCTTGTTATCCCATTCCTAAAATTAATAATTCGGTGCGTAGGATAGGTTAACAGCAGCTTATAGGTTATTGCGGTTAGTGACAGTAGCGTATCTATTCACCATAGGTTACACTACCCTTCACTACCTTTCCTAGTTTGCAAACGCATACTTTTCATCCTATAAGCCGCATAGGCTTGTGGGTCCTATTCCTAAAATCAATAACTCGGTGCGTAGGATAAGTTAACAGCAGCTTATAGGTTATTGCGGTTAGTGACAGTAGCGTATTTATTCACTATAGGTTCTATTACCTTTCACTACCCTTCCTAGTTTGCAAACGCATATTTTGCATCCTATAAGCTGCATAGGTTTGTTTATCCTATTCTTAAAAATTAATAGTTTGGTGCATAAGATAAGTTAGGTGTATGTACCTGGTCCATATACTAGATATAGCCTACATAAAACCTTTCTATAGCTCACGATAATATATTTTGCTTACTGTAAGTCGTGTAGGCTTAATAGCTTAAGCTTAAAGTTATTGATCAACGCCAGGATAGGCTGGGAACTTAATTAGGCTATCTAGGTAACAGCCTTGTTTACAAATATATTATTCATTGGCTTAATAAACCTGTGAATTCTCAGCCCGGTTTCTGAATATTTGTTTAGTACCCTGTAAACCGTATAAGCTTTCTTCCTACTTCAAAGAGTATGTTTCAAAGTGACTATTAGGTTGTAGGCTATAACAAACTTTTAATGCTTGTTAATATTAATAGATTTGATACTAAGGGTCTAAAGAGGAAAATAGTACACACGAAATACCTGTATTGTAGTTGAAACTAGGATACTTGTATTAAATAACCTAAATATACTTGCTTGAAGGAATGTAGCTGTTTCCAGGGGAGGAATATAAATCAAGACTCCCCTTAGGCATTCTGCTTCCAGGTTTAAACTTATACGATAACGTTATTCTTGTTAGTATAGAGAAGGAATTTGTTTGGTTTGATATATTTAAATATTTTATTTTGATATTTGTAAAGTCAAAAAACATAACTCAGCTTAGCACGACACAACAACCACACTGAAGAAACGAGCAGACGATACAGAGACCGGTTCGAGTCAAACGCTGTGGAATAAAGATCTCGCGGACCACCGATATTAAAAATATGTTTTTCTCACCCACAAATAATTGCTAAATAGTCGTCGTTACAATAGAATTTATTTCTAAACGTCATATTTTAGAACGGGGGCCTTGACAGTTCTAATCAAAATTTATAAATCGCGAAACAAAGAACAGAAAACTGTGATGATATCGTTCCATTGAATAGTGTGAATGACTGAATTCGCTCTAAACGAGTCTGAGATTTTCTGTTCACTTACGTTTAACCTTGCGTATCATCTCGATCTCTATCAGCGTACGGTGAGGGCGCGGGTAAGATAAAAATATAAGGCGATATCACAACCCTGGAGTAGAACCCAGCACGACTGCAACTATCAGGGCAGACAAACAAAAGCGATTAAACCGAAACACCTCACAGCACTCTGTAAGGGAAAATGAGCAGTAATCTCTCAGGTTTAAGGTAGCAATAGACTTTAACACTGAGAGGACCTCCACCCACTGAGTTATTCTACAAAGTAAACAGAGCTATCAGAGTAAACAGAGCAACAATAAACCTCGATACCTTGAAATTTTTAGTTAGCCCTTGGAATTCTACAGTATTACCCAGATGATCTACTCAGGATTGGTTCAACACTCAGGAGAACACATATCTAGGAAATGTTTTATAAATGCCAGTTTCAAAATCGAAAATATTCTCAAACATTCCTTTCTAGAAAAACATTTCAATTTTAACCTGGATCAGACCGAAGATTAATCCTGCAGATGAGTGGTCACTTTGCGAATAATTTCCTTTGTGGGTTTTTCCAGAAGCAATTACCGAATAAATTACCGCTATCCAGGAAGCTTTGAGTTAGATTTAGGCATATGGCCTGGCTTTGTGATTGAGTTATACAACTAATATTGTCCTGCTTTTGATAATAGCACTATGTTTGTATATTTAAACATTATAAGTAACTATACTATAAAGTATATAAATAAACAATAAATTGATATAACTACACGAATTTACTTAAATATGCTAGAGTGTATAATGGTAACATTTCAAATAAATTGTACCAGGATTAAAAAAAATCTTCCAAATAATATCAGCAAAGTATTTATCTGAACGTCCGAATATTGTATTATAAGAGTATTTTAAACCAAAATTGAATACGGCCTTTCCTCTCCGCCTTATACTCTGTTCTTGTGATTCAACTTGTAGGAAATTGGCTAAAGGCCTTCTGATTATAATAAGGCCATTGTTAAGAAAAACTGACTCATTTATAAAAACATCTAGGAATTTTGTAGAGGAATTTTAATGTAGCAAGTCAGTTCACAAATGTAATATTTCTAGAAACTCTCGAAATCATTGAATCACGTCTCAAAGAAGATAAAAATTTAAGTAAAAGGTCCAAACTTATCGTTGCAATAAACCAATGCGGAGTCACATAATGCTTTTAAGAAGTTCGTCTAGAATGAACGAATAATAAACAATGCTGCTGTGTTTCCTAACTTATACTGTACGTGTCACAACGCTATGGTATGTTTTTTACTTAGTCTAAGTTGTGGTCATGCATTAGTTCAGTCATTTACCTAAGGAAGAGATCAGATTTAAAATCTCGAAACGTAGTGTTACTGATTGTGTTATATCACTGAACAATGGCAAATGTCCAGAAAATCCAGTTCCCTGAAAAATCCTTCAATCGTCAAAGGAAACTTAAAACGAAGACAAGTTTAAACTTACACTGATTTAAGTTACTAACCTTTAAGGCCATTTCACACCGCATGTAGCGTGCGTGGCTGGATGTACGCTAGCCATGTTTCAAAAGATCGCTCCCCAGCTTATCAAATGAGTCCGTTCATACTGCAGGGCCACGTCCACGCGCCCACGCCCGCTATGCCCGCTACGCGTAGCCAGCGTTCGCTCGGTGAGCGATCTTTTTGAAACATAGCGCTATGTTTTTAGCCCACGCATGCGCAAAAACGCAGTTAAGACCACGTTGCAGCCTCAACTACACGTGCACTGCAGCGTTCCCCATTGTGTGGTTCTTATTTTTTTATCTTTGGATATTGTTAATTTGGTTATCTTAGTGAAAAATGGAAACAGCTGATCGAAGAAGTACGTGCACGTCCAGTGATTTGGGACTCTACATTAGAGAGTGTACAGAGATATTGGAATGAAGGACAAAGCCTGGGACGAAAATTGCTCAAGTGACATTAAAAGACAGTAAGTAAATTTATAGTATACTCTGCCATTTAATTTTATTTACAGTATAAATCAGAAGAAAATAAAGTTTATTTTTTACTACTTTAAAAAAAAATATACAGTGCACATTGAAACACCTCACCATAAACGCATGAATGAAAGTAGGCTTACAGTAGCAATTTTTTATTAATATTGTTACATTTGTTAATCTTCCCATGGCACTGTACCCTCATCTGAATTTAAAATAAACAACAAACTCATTGCGAATGTGGTTTGCTTCATTAGAGGCTTGCGATCCGAAACGAGGCACAGGCTTCCAGCATTTCTTGTAGCCCTCTGCGATCTCTTCAGCAGAGAGTATGGACAACGTGTGTCACCTCTGCAACGGAGGTAGTTATGCAGAACCGTTGTAGCTTTTATGACTTTGTTTACTGTATCAACCTTGCAAGTCAATGGCCGAAAGTACACCCGCCATCTTTGTGCTATTTTACCGAACGCATTTTCCACAACTCTCCTGCAACGGCAAAGGCGATAATTATATACACGCATTTCAGGTGTGAGTCTTTTGTCACGTGGAAAAGGGCGAAGTAAAAATCGCTTAAGAGGAAATGCCTCATCTCCCACTATAACATATGGCAGATTGATACCCCAGCTCAACAATTGGCTCATCAGGCGGCATTGCAATACTGTAACTGCAGATCCTTTGTCCAAGAGCACTATCCATAAAAATACTGTTATCACACTCTTTACCATACGCACCAGAATCTATCGCTATGAATTTATAGTCAGAATCGACAAGTTCAAGTAGTACAATTGAATAATAATGATTATATATTATAAAAGCTAGAACCAGAGTGTAGGGGGTGCCTGGATTGCAACATGTTTCCCGTCAATTGCGCCTATGCAGTGAGGGAAGTTCCATCTTTCTTTGAATCCTTTCTCAATTTGTCGCCACAGAGCTTCATTTGGTGTTGGCATGAACTCTGTTTGCAAGCGTAGCCATAATGCATCACTCACTTCTTCTACGATATTAGCAACTGTGCTTATATCCCAATTCTGTAGCTGAAACTGATTGTTGTATATGTATCTCCAGTTGCCAGGAATCTGAAAAAAAATTCAGATAACTCTTTGAGACGTTAGTGGAAAATACTAAAGGACTGTCACCGCCAAGCTGTACTTCGCCGAAAAACAACAACTGGGCAGCAGCAAAAAAGATTAAAAAAATGGAAATTACGAAGATCAAATGTCATTTGTGCTTAAAACTAGCACGCATAGAACCGTAAGTATAAGTGTTTAATTGAGTGCTTAATGTTCTCTCATATTGTGAGGCTCTATCCCATACACACTGTAAGGTGTTTGTTAGTCTTAGGTGTTAGTTAGGTCGGCATGGACTAAAGATGTTTTACATTCCTTTTGAGAAGGAAATTCTAACTTTTTCATATGACCTGTGTCGATATAAACATCGTGTTTTTCTTCATGACAAGGCTGTTGGATTTTAGTCGCAAACTAATAATTTCTAAAATAGGACCGACTACTATTGTATTTTATTTATTTACAGGAGCGACTCTAACATTCCCATGCCGGATGAAATCGAGGAACATTCGAATCATTGGGAACAGCAGAGAAATTTATCCGAGCAACAAGATGACATTGACGGGGAAAGTATGGCCGATGATGCTGAAAACGCAAGTGAAATGACTTCTACGGTAAAAGAACGAAGAAACTGATCACCAAGAGGCGTAGACAAAGTGTTGGCTTATATGCAAAATAAAGAATGCAATAAAAAAAACTCGAGCTAAAAGCATTCCTGATGATATAGACTTATTTTTTGCTAGTGCTGCCCAATCGGTTCGGAAATTACCCCCGCCAATTACAAAACAAAATAAAAATGGATTTGTTAAGTAGCATTTGTAGAGCGGAAGAGCAACATGAATGGAACTGTACCTCTGCTTGTGGGTCTACTTCACAGCAGTTGTTTGTTGCCACTCCCATCCCCCACCACAAGTATACAATCACAACCATTTTCATCAGCTTCGCCTTCACCTACACTTCAGTCCTCGACAGTCAACTGCTCCGATCCCAGGAAACAATGAGACATCTCTTTCCCAGACTGGATATATTTTATCTTCACTCAATGATGACATTTGTTATAATTAATATATAAAATATTTAAGTAAATCCTTTATGAGGTCTTTTTTTAATAAGTCCTTTATTACAGGCACCGTCTCTTTTTTGTCCATTTTTGTAGTCTCAAGTTCTTTATTATTTTGTACTTGATTAATATAATTAAATATTGAGGGGTGGCACCTCCTTCTGGGGGCCACCACCTCGTGTGCCATATTTTCCTCACAGTTTAAAACAGCTCGGTGCCTGTCGGCACAGTGCTCCCTTTCCCGCAGGCGCTCAGCCTGTGTGGTTTAGGTGGGTGGCGTGCCCGGCAGTCATCGGTTGTGACTCAGAGGGAACGGACACACCAACAACAGGGCTTTTTAATTCTTAATATTTACCTTTTACAGTATATTGAAATCATTAAATACTTTATTTTTTGGCAACTCAGTTTTTCTTATATTATGATTATTAAGTTAACACAGAAAATAGCTGAAAATTCACTTTTACAAAATTTTCTTATGTTAATGTTATTGTAATTTTAAATTGTTTGTATTTAAAGTAATGTAGCCTGTCTATTATTCTTATTAAAATAATGTTGTCAAAATAAGAGACTTTTTTCTTACCTCAAGCAAATTTCCAGCCGCTCCCGGCTAGAAATTGCCTCCCTGTAGTTTGTATTATTTTGACGTGACAACGTCTTAAATTAGGTTGCGGCTCGGAGTCACTCATGAAAAAGTGTAACGCCCCGGTAACGTTACGATGCCCGTCCAGTGGGTCCGCCGCACGGATCGCACGGGATCGCACGGGATAAAGCAGATAACTGTGGGTCCGCCACACGGGATAAAGCAGATAACTATGTTTATTCGTGAAAATGTGGAGTGCTTAGATTCGTCATTTACAACAACTACAACAATAAAGGTAAATAATTGTACACTGATATTTCATTATCGTAAACTATGATTGATTGATTAATTGTTAGATTGACACAAAAGTTGAGAAACTGAGTTTATAGGTTATGTCATACTATTGACAAATGTTGATAGTGTTAAGTAAAATTATTAGTTTAAATCACTCTGCAATCAATCGTAACTCAGTCGATTGAGAAGAAACAGCGCGTATTGCTAGTCAAACATTTAAAAAATAACAAATTATAACCTCTAACCTGTCATAACAGTGCGACCAAACAAACGAACTAAACCGACCAATCACCACGCGCGGAGTTAGAATTTAACTGTGCTTAGCAAGAATTTCAAATTCCAATTTTAGTAAATGTTTTATTCAACTTTACCATTTACTATAACAAATTTTAATTAATTTCAAATTATGTACAATGTTTTAGTAAACAAAATATATTTCTATAGTTAAAATTTGTGCAATTCTTATTTTCATTCAATTCCTTGTTCCTATTGTGCAATTTAATAATATTCATATCAATAAATATTCTACCGAGAAAAAGACGTTGTCACGTAAAATCTTCGCCCGTAAAACCGACTTTACAGGCAACCATAATTTTTTCCTTATGTCACCATCAACCATTGTCAGGACTTCGTCGAACTGTTCACGACTTAACCTAAAATAAGTCCTAAATTTTTCATCATCAGCCTCAAGATCACTCATCAAGTGGGTGATATTCACCAAAAAACTCTTTCTTTTTCTATTGATGCGATGTACCCACTCGTTTCTCGATGATACACTATATAACAAAATCAACTCATCATCATCACTACTGCAGCTGCTGTCATCGAACCAGTGTAATCCGCAAGAAAACCCAGACTCGCACCATAAGACCGTCGGAGCAGACATCTTCCTGAATACTGACGTAAACGTAGCCACCAGCATAGCATCGCAACCCTCGCGGCGGTGTGAATTGGCGCATCGCTAGCATAGCCGGCATCGCGTACATCCAGCCACGCACTCTACAATTGGTGTGAAATGGCCTTAAGGACTAAGCCAATAAGCCGATTATAGCTTTGATGAAATTAACATGAGTTAGATTTTATAGCAATTCTATTTTATGTAGGCAATTCATTTGTTGTAGCCTACATATCGTAGGATACGTAGATGCCACCTACGTAATATTGATACGTTTACTGGCTTAAGGCACTACGCTATCGTCAGGAACTACTAGAACAATAGGAGTTAATAAAAGTACAATGTATGGGTACCAAATGATTATTTTGTAATCAAAGCAACTGCTTGTCTGATAAGTTTCTGACCAGTACATTTACTATAATAGTCTAAAATATATATTTTAATGTAGAAAGTGAAAGAAAATTGTGTTGTGAACTTGTAAATTACAGCGAACAACAAATAGATAGCGGGATGGTGTTGACATGTTTACTTTCGTGTTGGGCGTGGTGAAACTAAATTTATCGATTTAATCTTTTATTGCTGTTAACACTTCTTGATTGCCGATGGTATATAAATAACCGCACTTCAATAAAACTTCCATTTGTACAGCATTCATGGACAATGGAAACTTTGTGCCAATCTGGTTGCATTGTTAAACCTAGACCTGAGAGTGTGGTTTGAGTTACAGAAGTTTGCAGGTCACGATACAGTTATTCTGTTACAAGTAACATTAAATATTTGCGTTTTGTGCCAAATAAGTTTATTCTATAGCTCAATATTAGACTAATTTTAATATATCAAGCTTTTTATTGAACGATGGTGGGTGGTATACGACTGTAAAAAATCTCATCCGCGTGGGAAGGTCTTAAGCATCGTTTGTTAATCACATTGTAAACCAACTTTAGTAGAGTGTAGATTTTAGGTCACTTTAGGAGACCTCACATTGATAGTAATTTTCTTTTCATTCTGTAGGATTAGATAGTAGTAACAGCGGAAAACAAACACATATTTCCGACTACGATTGACAAAAGACAATATCTAATACTACTCATCATAACTTGAGCAGCATTACATAATTACAAAACTAAATAATTATGTTGAAACATGGATAAATTTATTAAATAAAACAAGAGTACCCGCATTACGAAAAATAATTGTTTTAATAAAATATGTTAATATTTCTAGTGATTAATAACCAGTGAGAGGAATTTCAGTGAAAATAACATACCTTTCAAAATGAAGAATGTATTAAGCTACTCGAAGGTTGAGCTGCTAGAACATGAGAATGTTTCTGTAAAGGAGATTTTTTCCGTTTGATTTTACCCTTGGCAGAAACGGCAAAATACATCAGAATACACAGCTTTTAATTGACATGATACAAGGTGTTTTGACCTCTCCAAGGCAAAAAACAAGGCTAAGAAAGATCTGTTTTCTGATTCTCAGCTTTATGGCAATGCCTTTGCAGGTGAAATATCTACTGCAATGTGTTAGGGATGCTTGCCAAGGTCGATGATGGGTTAGATGGACAAGTGGGCAAAGCCACCACGGGAGACCAAAGAGCGAAGAAGCACGGCTCCAGAAGATAGGACTCAGGCTGCCAGAACTGTAAGGAAAGAACAAGGTTACCATATGCAAAAATTAGAGCCGTTGTCCTTAAGACCCAGGGCGTGGATTCGACGGTGAGCCATATGTCTAGAGCTTAAAAAGAGTGTTTTGCGTACATAGTGGAAGGATTGCCTTATCCTGAAGGATGTGGAGCACGAGGTTCCAAACGCAACTCGGTGATTTCTTGCTGAAGGGAGGAACGGGGATTAGCTCCACCGGACAATATCTAAAGCTGTGTCGGGGAGGAAGATATAGACATTTCCGTGTAAGACTATCGAAGCTGTAAATCTTAATGTTTTTGTAACACAAATTAAGGTATTTGGATGAGAAAAGAGTGTTGCTGGAGAAGTCATAATGTAGTTGACCTTGCTGAAGTCACTGGTCTGAAGGTTTCGGACTTAGCTGTACATGTCTCTGTCTGGGGTTGAGAACCGCTTAGAATACCCCCAACGTATTCTCTCTGGACCGTAGAAGATTCAATTTACTGATAAAATTCCCTAAAATTGGGTAAACCCTTTTTTGTCACAGAGTAAGGACAGTTTCGTATGGACTGTAATTCGTGCAGAGTAATGCAAACCAAAGCCAAATCACTGACCTCTTTTTACGTAGGCTTGTACACAAGACCTACTCGTTGAAAGTCTCTTAAGGCAGCCTCTACGGAATAGAAAGAACCTTTATGGGGTTCCGACATCCTCATCACGTTTGCCCTTAGATGACAGCCCAATTATTAAAAACGTAGTAATAATAACGACGTAAATCTCATCAACATAGTGAAAATTAATATCCGGTTTGAAAGTGATTTCCAGTACCGGTTGTGAACGATACGTTCACATACCTATTTTTCATAATATGAAAACATTTGGTTGTAGACTGAGCTAAAGCGAAACATCCAAAATATCCTGTCGTTTAATGAAAATGTTTGTACTAGGATAAGTGCGATTTACCAGTGAATATTATTTAATCTTGTATTTAGATACATAAATTGCTCTTTACGTAATAGCAATAATTATATAACTATTGTCCTTACTTGTGTCGTCTCATATTATCATTTCGGAGCCTTGGTGTGAATCCTTGGTTCAGCACAGTATTTTACAACGCTAAAATCATCAATGTATACAGTAAGTTAAATTAACGTGCAATAACTTCTAGTGTATAGCTCTAGATCATTCATTAATAAATAACTCTACTTTTCAATATAATGGATTAGTTTTGGTATCCATAAATTTTTCGGAAACTGTTTAGCATTATTGATAAATACCACTAGTAGTGCAATTAATTCAATTTTATGTTGAACGCAACACTGACAAATGTGAGGCCTAATTTGAAAGAAAAATTCTAAAAATATATTTTCACTATGAAAATTAATAAATATACTTTTCGTAAGCAAATCGTAAACCCTTTAACTTTAGCAAATCTTTTCCCTCTAAAGCCTAGGTTTTAGTTAGAGGTGTAGCCACCAAAATAATTTGGCATAAGCGAGACTAAAAGTAAATATGAATAAAATAATCCAAACTTTTGAACTTTTTCTCCATATTTATTTATTAACGGACAAACCATTTTAAAACAAATTATGCAATCGCTGATCAAAGCGATAACATAATATAAATAAAAAAAGGAAACATATTGAGTGCATAAATCAAAATAATATGATACAATAGCAATATGAAGCTTATAAACAACAAGATGTAAACAAAAATATAAACTATTGAAACATAAACAATGAAACTGCAAGATTTATTTTGAAAAATACAGTAGTTGGAAGCGAGCCATGAATTAATAAAAAACTGATTCTAATAACAATGTAATATATATAATAATAAATACCAACAATAGTAAACTAAATAAAAGTGCAATAACAGGAATAAATTAGATATAAAATAATATATGAAAGCAACGACAATGAATATTAACAACTAATAAACAATGTAATACAGCAATAACAAGAATACCATATATTAGGATTAAAAATATACATTAATATATCTGATATATAGCTAAGTAATAAGTTATTATATTTAATCGGCAGTAACTGGAACAAAAAAACAACATTGATTAAAAAGAAATGGAGGGCAATAATACATAATACGCAATAATACGCACTGGTGTACACAACTATGTGTGGCATGGTGCATACATCTGGTAATTTCAACCATAAAATATGCTAAACTAAAATTTTTTTACAAAACTGCATAAGATGGTTATGAACACTGAGAAATATAAGTTGTATGCGAAATAAACAGGTTTAGAGAATACTTGTTAGAGTCCGAATGATGATGTGTGTTGTTACCTATATCTTTGCCGTGCCAGCTAATGTGAAATTGCACTATGCAAAGCGTTTTTTGAGTGTGTCTAGTGAAGCTCGCTAACCAACAATCAATTCCCGTATCCAGTTAGCAGCGATGCTCACCAACATCGATACGTGCTCTGACACCTCCATTGTTAACGTAATTAATTACAAAAAACTCTTCTTTTGTTCTCAGCGTATCCATAACCATTCCTATTGTGTAACATTTTGCATCTGAACTGAATTCATAAACACAATCTATCGGTAACCATTTGTAAAAAGGAGAACAAAGCCCGTGAACTTGAAAATCGGTGTATAGTCGTAATATTAAAATGAAAAGGTTCATCCAATTAATTATTCAGGTTTAATGTTTAATTTATTTTTGCTTCATTTAATTATAAAAGGTATTACTAATTGTAGCGAAATATGTAAAGTTGTAATATTTGTAAGACAGGTTTTTATATGGACTTATATTGAATTTCTTTTGGGAATGAAATATATTGTTGAAGGCACTCAAATGCAAAGAATTTACACTAACTTTGCATTAATGGTTCTACCATGAGTTTCCTGTGTATTCTGCTCACAAAAATATATACTTTATAGACTTCCATTAAAAATATTTAAAATATAGAACAATAATAAAAAAGAAGTAAAACTTCTCACACTTTGACAAGGGTAATATAAATATATATAACTGTCTACAAGAAAAAAAAAACAAGGGGAGTATTTGTCCTAGATTACGACTGCCAATGTAAAATACTAATTTCTTATTTCTGTACACATAAAATTACAAAGATTGCATTATGTACTAAATCATAATATCAAAATACTATGATATTTATTAATTTAACAAAAATAATAAACGCTAAAATATTTTTTTTATTTCGAAGCAGAGGGAAATGTCAACAAACCACATAATGAAGTTATTTGTAGTATCAGGTATACTGCCTATTACGGATCAGTACTTTTAAGATGACTGTCTACTATCCTTGAGATGAAAATTTTTAAAAGGCTGACTCTATTTTCAAATTCTGAATAAATTTTTCAAGCTGTATATTGTTTAAATCGTCAGCTTGTTAAAATTTAATCCGTACAGAAAGTAAACTATATATTATAGTTATCATACCGACGGCTTGATCTAAACATTTTGACCCAAAAGTCAATTGCATTTTCCTAGGACTAAAAGGAACCAATGCCTAGTTTTATGTCCTTAGTTCCTTTCTATCGAGTGTTACCGCGAACAGACGGATGGGCAGACGAAGGACAACGACATAATTTCAAGAAGGCCTCGTCGGGTTCTTCACAAACACCAAAACATGTTTATATGAACATATGATTCTGTTTTTAGTTTCATATTTAGTACTGCACTCATTCCCTTTGTCATTCGCAATAGGTAAGTGGCGAAGAACGGTAAATTGCATTAAATGTTGATGTTATTACCTTTGTGTGACATCTTAACGTCATTTTGATGTTGCTATTAGGTTTGACTGCGACGTAATAACAAACACTTTGTGTTTATTAGTGGAACTGGAACCAAGATAAGCAGTTTTTTGACTTGTTTACATTTACTTCGGTGGTTTGAAACGGCTTAGAAGAAGATTTACTTAGGCTTGACTCTCGAGCTGTTTAAACAGTCCAGTCCTACGGGGCGTTAAATATTAAATACGTACGAAATCAAACGTCAGTTTTAATTAATTCTAGTTGTATCATTATTAAATTGATGCTGCTTGCCAAATGCCATTATCATTCTCAATATTATTTTAACACATATTATTTTAAATTCCAACGCTTAAACCTAATTATAGCTTTTTGTAATTTTACAAGGAAGATAGTATGCCCAGCTGGCGATAGCGTAACCTAGAGTATAGAATAACATTATAGACAAGAGTGAAGGGGATATCAATGCACTAAGTACATTATATAACTTGAATCATATAACCTATGAGCTTCTGACTGGAAGTGGGAAGTGCGGCTGATTATAAAATATTTTGCAACAATACAATATCTAAAATAAACATGTGATACCATATTATTTTAATTTATAACTGAACTAGAGACATGAACCAATTTATATTATATAAGCTCACATGAAAGCTAAGCTTCACCAAGTTTTGCTTGAAATTATTGTAGGAATTAAAAGAAATAAAATGGATTGTCAGATACTTAATTAGTTATAAATTAACAAGTACACTAATTTCTTTAAATATTTTATAAAGAGATAAATTTACATAAACGTGGCTTATTGTTTCTTAAATATTTTGTTAAATATTCTTAAAAGAGTTTGTGTTTTGGGTAAAGCGAAACTAGAAATTTGTCAGATACTTAAACATATTTTGTAAAAGTTTAAAGTTTCCTTTCTTTAAATACCTAACTTTTGCAACTTCTTTGGTAAGGCCATCAATTATAGGAGCCTCAAAACGTAAGTAATATGACACAGTGAAGGAGAAAGGAATAACTCTTTTTGGCAATTATGCTGCCATAGAATACTCTCTCCCTTCACATACGTATATATCGTTGTGCAATGTTCCGACATGATATGATTAGTTTTGTCCCTCTTCATAGTCTCTTCAGTTATATGGGCACATAGACTAAATATGTATATAATTATATATAAGCTATATCTAAGCTTCTGTATATCCACCAATATTTAGAGATTTCTATGTTGGGGAAACTAATTTTATATATCCAAGGCGTAATCAGAGAAACCAATATACTTGTATATTATTTTATAAACAGTTTTATTTATGCAGCGCTCAGCACTTTAAACATCGCTCGTTGAAATCTATAATAGTAGTAGTTTAACTCAACTTAACTACTTTATTTATATATTTATTAAGTTTGAATACATTTAATTGTATAATATTCAATACAAAGTTGCTTGTGTGATTTTATGTTTACGAATAAAAAAATAATTACTCTTCCTCGTATTTATAGTCCAATTTATGAATATTAATCATATCTTTCATGAATACAGTAATGGATCTACATAGTATAATAATATTACTATGAAAGTCTTCATACATCTGAGGTAAGTTTTATGATGCTTCAATAAAATCAACTGTTAATAAAACTCAAACAATGAAAATGTATTGAAAATCTGGTACTTTTTCGTAAAACTCTTTTAAAACGAGATTACTGCAAAATAAAGGCTAACAGTTGCAGTTCTACGAACAGCTGACTTTAATTAACGAGATGATTACTGTTCATAAAAGAGATTTATAAACATTAATTAGGCCAGTTGTACGTTTGTTCATAACGGCAAAACATAGAATAGTTTTATTCGAATAATTGAACTAACGATATAACAATGCGATATATCTTTCAAACTTTTTTTAACATGATTTGAACAAGTTGGACTTAATGAATTGGAATGTAATAACATTAAAACATTTTTATAAAATATAATTTTTTGACATTAATGTTATGAGTTAGTAAAAGAATCAAGATCTAAATTATTATTACGTCCAAGAATGATTTATGTTTGCTTTTTAAAATTTGTGCTTAAAAACGCGGCCTTTGACCGCAATATGATGTTTTGAGAACATTTCCATGTTTCATACAAAAAATGACAATTACGAAAATATGAAAATAATTTTTTTAATTTTCACTACTGCACTCGTAATCGTTTATACGCAACTTATCGCAAAAAATAATAAAGGGCTGCCATACTATACTGCACAATAGAATAAGTTACAAGTATAACTTGGAAAAGTGAACCATGTTTTCTGAGAGTGTACCTTACCCTCTTCTGAAAGCTAGCAGCTACATTAAATGTAAAGCTAGCTAACAATAGGAAAAATAATAATACACACTATAGAAAATTTAGCGAAAAAAGTAATGTCAAATTTAGCACCTGATCCTATCATGATACACAACAATAACAACAATAAGTAATAAAATACCACAAATTCTAAGAATAACCACTAAGCTAAAAACATAGGCTATAGTGGATAGTGAGTAATAATTTACTATCCGGTTATCATGCTTGACCACATTCACGGTGTTGTGTAAAATTCTGAACCAGTTCGGACACTCAATTTCATCATCAGTGCGGAGATATGAGGAAATTGTCAATACTTGAAAGAGCACCTCAAAATTGTTACTTTCTTCATTTATGAGTATATTAAGGCATGTCACAACACTTGTTCTATATTTTAAATCTACTCCCTGATGTATTTATTATATTATTAGTGGCATAGTAATAAACATGATATATAGTGCACATATCAGCAAGAAAGTACAACGACGGAAAATGCTGTTTTCACCGTTATCCTCATACCAACAGAATCCGTGGAAGCCACCATTTATTCTAGATCAATGCTTGCATTTATCGAAAATCCCTCCTGCCGGGAAAGAATTCCAGCAATCCAGTACCATTTGTTACATTGCCCTGTATCACCATCTCAGTTCCATTTTACCAAACCATAAATAGCAAGATTTACCTGATGACGTCACCAGCCCAGTAGTGCGTTCTTCGGCAGTAATATGTTATTAAAAAAATATTTTTTTACTGTTCCCAGTTCTCGAATCGGTGTTTTTTTTTTGTAGCTTTTCTATTAAAGTCCAAGAATGAAGAGCAAATTGGCATTGTATTAGCTCAAGACTACGTTTTTTTCTTGAAATCGATCGCCAGCCGCAACCTTTATAGGGTGTCAAAATCAAAATGGGAGGGTAAAAAAGATTTAAAATATGAATTCTTTTAAAACATCTGAACTTAAAGCATGGCACATCAACCACAGGGAACATAAATAATCGTTAAATCCGCTTCAGATTACCATACAAGGTCACTTAAAGTAGCGAATTAAAGTCTTTATTAGGTTTTCTGACGGTAACATAACTTATTCATTAACTTGACGGTTGGTTTCAATTTTTATCAAGATAGAGAAAATTCAATTTGGGAAAAATTAATGTTTTATGTATTCAAACCTTTTTGATAACCACCTTTTTGTAACCTCCCATACCTAAGCCTAATTACTAATAGCCTAAACTAGAGTCTCTGATGATTAATTGCTTTCGGATAAATATCTCTATCGATTAAAACAAGATTGTGAGATTTCACTGTGCAAAATATGTTGTGTTGTACTTTTGTGAATAAGAAACAAAGGCAATTTTATTTTATTTTAAACTTGAGATAATTTTGTTCTTGCCTGCACTACGTAAACTTTCAACAAAATCCAATAGTTATTATATAATGTTGCTTTTGATTCACCTCGAATATAAATCCCGCGTTCGTAAAATTCATATAATTATATAATCAATAATTCGCTATATCTTTATTAGGTATAACGACTTGGATTGTTGATATTAATATTCCAGAGTATTAATATTTAAATCATCAATAATACATCCAAGACGATATAAAATATTTTTTGATTAGTAGAGATCTTAGTGAATATTAAATACAATGTATTACTAAATTTGTTAACTATTAAATATTATCTGGTTTGTATGAAATAAAAATCACAGTTCTAAATAAAAACAATGGATTTATTTTTAACTGGCAAATTAATAAGTTAAACGTTTCAGAATTTTTATCACTCTATTTTCCACAAAGAATTGACAAAACGTTTAGTAAATTTAAAAATTCCTTTGGCAAGAAATAAAAATATTAATCAAATATATCAAAATAAAAATCAGAGCTCTCTTCTAAAATAAAATAATAAAGTCTTAAAATAAAAATGAAATACCACTTGGAAATAACTAAAATAAAAATGTTCACTTCTAAGTTCACTCAAAATTCAAAATAAAAATTTAAACTTCTCTTTACACTATTTGAACCATAACTTTCAAGTCTCTGCAATTCAGATTACAACTCTCTCTCTCTAACATTTATTAATATTAAAGTTCAATTAATTTTCAATTAATAATTCACAATAAAACAGTTCCAGTTAAATGTTAATAAATTACTACTTTTCCAAATCTCAATTAAAGTTATTAACAAAGTTCAATTTTAATTCACTTCTCTTGCAAGCATGAACCAAATGTAACTTGTATGATTCTATTATGCTCTATTGTTCTTCGAGAATAAGTTATTCAGAATGCTCTGTAGTTTCTTTGAATTTAATTTTTTCCTATAAAAAAGACAACAGAATTAATTTAAAATCAGATCAGGATGACTATTTCAATAAAACGTACAATAAATTTGGTGCTTACCTCAAAATCACTCGCGGAAAAATTTAAGAAATACGGCGCACTGCAATTAACTTTACTCACGAAAAAAACCAAAAGAAGGGCGAAAATTATGAGCGGGCGCTTAAATACTTCCCTTTCCAATCAAATTTGCAGGACATCCGTGGTGCTCTCTCATTGGTCCAGCTGTATCAAACCAGGAGAACAATACTCGCAACAAGACAAGTTCTAATCAATTCAAGGCAGTCAACCTGCCTTCCTAACAATTTAAAACTACCAGTACTAACTTGCCAAAGGATTACATGTTCGTTTTTACCCTGACATTTCACAATCTAAACTAAAATTAAGTCCCAATATTTCGATCCCAAAATTTTTATTTAATTTAAGTTTTAATAAAAAAAAATTAATCAATGTAGCTTTAAAAACGATACATTAGGTATCGAAAAACATCTCTTATAGTCCTCTTATACGTCAAGGGAATACTGTAATGTATTAAAAAATCCTAAAGACAACTGTGATATAATTAGCAGTTATTTTGTAAATGTTGCCCAGTACCATCAGGCAGGAACTTGACTGCAACAAACAACATAAAAAATCCAAACATAAAAACCGACAAGATTTCTTAATAGATTTGAATTGGTAAATGAAGAAAAAATTGAAAAAATTTTTTTAAAACTTTTTCTCATAAAACATCAACAGGACTTGATGGTGTGTGTATGAAAGCAGTAAAATTCTGCAAAGACGAGTTAAAGGTACCTCTCGTCGGCCTGATAAATGCCTCACCTCTCGGGGGGCGTTTTTTTTCCGGACGGTTGCAAGGTGGGCCAAGGTCAGACCACTTTTTAAGGGTGGGGATGGGTTGGAGGTGTGCAACTATCGTCCGATATCCCTCCTACAAATTTTTTTCCAAATTTATCGAAAGAGCAGTTTGTTACCAACTGACTGCCTACCTAGAAAGATAATAATCTCTTGGTTGGCAGGCAGTATGGTTTTAGAAAAAACAAATCGACAAAATTGGTCACTCATTGATTTCATAAACGAATGTATCGATGCAGTTGATGCGGGGGAGATCGTTCATGGTTGCTATTGCCGAACTCTCGAAGGCTTTCGACCGTGTCGAAGCAGACACACTCATCCAAAAATTGAATTCCTTGGGCATCCAAAATCCAGAGTTGGGTTGGTTCTCCTCATACCTGAGAAAACCGATTCCAGGTGGGTAGAGATCCCAACACGAGTTCAAAAATTCAACAAAATTCAAAATTATCGCTCAAACCCTGAACTTATCCAGTGTGGGGTACCTCAGGGGATCAATTCTAGGACCATTGCTTTTTTTTATTTATATAAACGACATCGCAGATGTCGTTTCCCGAAAAAAAATCTTTTCATTTTTGCATACGCTACCACTCTTATCACCAAACAAAGAAGGAGGGAGGCTCTCGAAATTGACTCTTTCACCAAAATCAACAATCTTGCCCAATTCTTTTCCCAAAAATTTTCTCAAACCTCAACCCAGAAAATCCAAAACTGAGCTTCAGGAGCCCCCTGTCATTTGTATTGGTGATGTTGAGTTTTGGAAACGACCTCAACAGTTAAAACTGTTGGGGGTGATGTTGGACGAGGGTTTGTGTTGGACTTGAGCAGTTGGGTGGCATTAGAAAGCAAGCTCTCAAAAGGAATCTTTGTCATTCGAAGCCTCAGTGCTTTCAAAAATCTGAAACTCCTGAAAAATGTCTACCACTGCTTGGTCGATCGCACAATCTCCTACTCAATCACCCTGTGGGGAGCAAAGGAGTCAGCCTTGAGCAAAAATTTTCATTATCAGAAAAAGGCAATCAGAGCAATGCTGATACTGCCCCCTAAAGCCCATTGCAAGCAACACTTTCAAAGGCTGGAAAATCTGTACTATACCTAGTCTTTACATTTATGAAATGGCAAACTACATTAAGTTCAAACCATCTTGAATTTGTTAATAACACCCATAGGTACAAATACTAGAAACCAAAAAAATGTATTCTGAGCAGCATAACCTAAAAAATGTTTGAAACAAAACCACTCTACTCAGGTCTTAAAATTTTTCAAAAACTACCACTTTCCATTAGAAACATAATCCCTGTAAACAAATTCAAGAGTGAACTCAAAGACCTTTTAAATTAAAAAAAGTTATTACTCATTGTCAGAGTTTTTAACAGAAAGTTTAACACACCCCCCCGTGACCCTTTCCTAGGGCACTAATGACTCGTCCAACGCCGTACCAGGCCAACTGGACATGACATCAAGTACAAAGTAAGTAAGTAGAGTTAATTCAGCTCAAGAAAGCTAATAAAATTTACTAATTACAATCAAGGGGCTGTTGAAAAATTGTACCGGTCATTTGTCAAGAGTGTGCTTAGCAAAATGTTATATCCTTTTGAGAATTAGGCTATTGCCATTTAGATTTATCCTATTGCTACGAAAACAAACTTAAACTGAAAGTATCTGTATAACAACAGTAACCAATGTTCTGGACCGAATTAAGGATTAATTAAGGATTGTAACTTATCTGAGACGAGGTCAGTGGAACTGGTAATTTTATAAGATTAATAAATATTTAATTTACACATTACTGCCTAATTAGTTGCAGAACGAGAGCAGACTGCGTCTTAAAATTTATACTATTACATGAACATTTTATGGTGACTGTGTGTATGTGTGTTACTCACTTAAGTACAATCAATAAGAGACCGGCTGTACTTCAATTGTCACATGGGCATTCTTAGGTTCCATGTTTAACTTATAGGCCTATTTATTTACCAATAATCGGTTCTGCGATACAGCTCACTGGCCCAGCAATTCTATTTTGGCTTTATCATCAGATTGTAAAAATTTTTTTTAGTCATGTTTAAAGACAAGAATAGATAAATATAATTATAATAACTTTCCCAATTGTGAAAAAGGTTGATAGAAAAGTAATTGTTGTTTATTTACCTTTCAAAGTCAGTTTCAAAGTCCAGTTTCAGTCTGCAAATTACATATTTTGTGATGACAATAGACAATAGACACTTTATTAACCATTTAACAAGTAGCATATAAGTAATAGGTTTAGTCAATAGAGGCTAGACACAGAACATGGCTAAAAAATAACAAACCAAAGGGCATGTAACAGCCACAGGATTAATAAAGTACTTAAAAGCAAGCACTCCATGCATTGAAAGAGTAAGGGATAAAGTCACTCTGAGTTATAAGGCAAGAATATCATACTTTGATATTGTATAGAATGTGGTTGCCAAAAAGAAAGAGTATGTTTATTTTTTAAATTGTTATGTCTTTAAGGCACCAAGCTTGAGCGTGGAGGTTTATTTAAAAATATAATACCTTAATGATGCAGATTAGATTTAGATTTAGTGGCCTTCGTATGGAGTATGAATAAGACTTCAATTCCTAGAGTATTATATGCTATGGAGCTCACTTCTTAATATTAAGCTCTTATAACTTTCCTTAATAGTCTTATAAATGACATAAAATAAACTGTATATAGAATAGCCACAGTCATGATATTCTGGGTTATGAACAATGGTTTACAGCTAGTTCTTTGAGTTAAACTTTACATATGTATTCTAAGAGCTTTTCATTTGAAATTATTAAAACAATATTTACTCCAGAACTTTTGCCTAACTCATGTAACTGATCTCATTAGAGGTCACATTTGTTCACAGTGGTCTTAAAAATAGTTTCCCAGTTACTGAAAATAATTGGAACTATTCAAAAACTACATCAAGATAATAGTGGAGAGGAAATACAAAATATTTGAGGTAGTAGTACAGTTAAAAGACAGTTTTCTTTAGACTACTAGGGTCCTATCTTTAAATTTAAATCTAAATGGATCAAGAGATTGGAATTTTTCAGTGATTAGTATTTTCCTCAGCATTGTTTAGAATGCCGTTACGTATAAAAAGGGAATATGCTCAAGGTGACACTAATTTTCAAAAAGTAAATTGCGTATGAAGCCGCGGATAACTTCCAATGTCTAATTAATACACTTTTTTAACGGAAAAGACATTTTTTGTATACTTCCACATTAAATTTATTATAAATAGCGCTTTCGCCGGTTAAGGCATCAATTCAGTTTGACATTGTTAACAGAAAAAAGAAAAAACATAATTTAATGTGGAAGTATAAAAAAAATGTCTTTTCCATTAAAAACCAACTTACTACCACCAAGGATACAAAGCAGAAAATGAAAAAACTCTTGGAAGAAAGCGACAACGGGACGACTATGTGTTTTGTGCAGGGAAACTTAAAACAAAACAAAGATTATGCACACAACATATTTGGGTTCAATAGACACATATGTTTTTTCTGTAAACAATTTCAAACTGATGATGCCTTAACCGGCGAAAGCGCTATTTTTTTAATAAATTTTAATGTGGAAGTATACAAAAAATGTCTTTTCCATTAAAACCAACTTACTTCCACCAAGGATACAAAGCAGAAAATTAATACACTTTTTCAAGTGTTATAACACCTAAAGCGGTATAATACCTTTTGTATTCCTTCTGTGCCTTGGTCAAAATATGAGATAAATTTTTAATCCACTCAACTCGCTTAATTCGGGAGAATACATCTTGCACCCCGCTAGGAAGTATCACGTACAATACCCACAATTGTTATAATAATGTCAAGACTATGTATATGCTTGTTCCATTATACGGGTGTATGTTTTAATTGTTGTTAATTATATTTATTAAAATATCTTAAGAGAAGACTACTTAAACATATACAGTTTAAAAATTTTAAATACCAGTGTAAAATTTGTTAAGCCCCTTACATATGAAATGTTTTTAAAAGTTATATGTTTAAATTTACGAGAACTCCCTTTCAAAAACTAAAATATAAGAAAGAAATGTGATGTAAAATTCAATTATAAATTTATAAATGGTAAGTAATTACAATAAACACTTTGATTGAATCTCTGATATTTAAAATATTTTCATTTTCATCTTCCTAATATTAGTATAAATACGAAAGTGTTATTTGTATGCCAAAACTGCTCAAAACCATTGTACTTAAATTTTCCATAGACATTATCAGAGTTCCTGGGTATGAATATAGAAATATTCTTACTTCGAAAATTCCCTGCGGGCACTACAACCCACTGGTATCTAACGTATCGTAAAAATGCCTATCTTGGTTTCAAACTTGTGCACATTTTAATCTCTAATCTCCTTATCCTGTTAATTTAATGACTGTCTGTTTTAATATATTATATGATTACTAATTCAACAGCACATTATGTTTACCTACTTTAACCCCTAATTTCAATTCTCGTTTACATTTATAGTTTAAAATCATTGAGTGAGCTTGTTGCTAAAAATATTTTATTTCAATGCTTTTTTAGCAACCAGCTGATGAACACACAGTATCAAGTAGGCTACATCCAAATAAGACAATTTTAGTAAAAAATATACTTTTAACTGTATCATTTTAGCAAATACTTAAGTGCCTTCACTATTAATTTAAAGATTTATAAAAATGTTAGATAGTCTATTGATATTGAAGTAGTTTTCTGTCATCTAATACATTATAAATGTAATATTATAATAATTTTAATAAATGTACATTATGTGTGTGTGTGTGTGTGTGTGTGTGTGTGTGTGTGTGTGTGTGTGTGTGTGTGTGTGAGTGTGTGTGTGTGTGTGTGTGTGTGTGTGTGTGTGTGTGTGTGTGTGTGTTGTGTGTGTGTGTGTGTGTGCGTGTGTGTGTAATTATTTAATCAGGAAACAAGGAAAAAAGAAAATCGGACTATGAAATAAATACTAAGACCGGAAAAACTATTAAATGGCTATAAAGAAAAAACTTTCACTCGAACCAGAAGTTCTCATACACTCGCAAAGTCGCGGGTAACCGGGAATTATATTTAATATTAGTGAATTTAATTGTCTTTGCAATGTCATATATAAAACTTATGAAGGAGGAATATATAACTTTAAAATAATGTAATTTATATAAATATATAATATAAATAATATATATATATATATATACGCCGTATGTATACAAATAAATTTATATATATATATATATATGTGTGTGACCGTGGTGTGTGTGTGTGTGTGTGTGTGTGTGTGTTTTGTACAGTCTTTTATTTTACTAATGCAGTAATGGACATAAATCTTTCAACATATTGTATCTAATTGTTTTAACATCTCCTTTTCATCCACCAACGTATTAGTAATGTAATTTAAGTATATATTTATAGACAGTAAGTATATGCAGTATGATTCTATACAAATGTATTGAGATTAATAATTGCGATTGTCGTACCAGACAAAATCTTTAATTTATACGTCACATTCTTTACATCACCTCATGGTATAGCTTTACCCAAAGTGTTATGACCTCCAAGCTAAAGTGGACAGATTGCATCATTGAAAATACCTCTTTTTGTCTTCCAGACTTCACCGTTTATACAACCATGTCAACTGTAAAGATTGAGTCTTCTCACCAATTTAGCTTTTTTCTTTATATAATTTTTTGAATTATTAAGAAAAAATGTTTTATTTTTCTTTTTATTGTTACGGGGGATGCAAGGATATTTCTATTTGAAGGTCCGGCGGGGGGGTTTCAATAATGATAAGAATAATATCTACTTAAGTCACCAGCAATATTCAATTAAAATTGGAATATTTTAAAAGTTTTGTACAACTCATTTGTACACATTAAAAAAAAACTACAAATGACATTATAACAAGATGTTTATAGCAAATAGCTTTCCTAAATGTAATAATAAAGTTAACACCAATCTTATACTAGAGGAATTCGAATAATGAATTTGGCTACAGTTCACCTACATTCCATAGTAGTGTCTGGTATCCGACGCCGTCCCAGACCTCACTCCTGGAATCTAAAGCCATGCTCTTCCGAAGTCATCCAAAGAAAGTCGCGACGAAGAAGCTCAAAATGAATATTTTAATCGTTTTGACACCAAAGACACCCACAAATAGATAAAATGACAGTCTCATTGTCTTATCAGGTGTACATGAGGGGTGCAAATTGAATTAAAACTTAGCTTCTATATATGAAGAAAACTCCACCGTGCTTAGAAACATCGTAGTACACTTAATTGTGTACCTGATGAGACAATGAGACTGGTACTTCACCTATTTATAGGTGTCTCTGATTTTTGAATGATGAAAAATAATAATAAAAATGTATTTTTAATTATAATATAGTTTTTATAATATTATTACAATATGAAGTACGGTCTTCTGTTATAAATATATCTCATTTTAAATTCTAGAAGCACTTTTCTTATCGGAATTACTTATAAATATAAAATAAAACACTCCAATAATATACTTTTGATTTTTTTAGGTATTTCGTGCTCAAGGAACACATCAACAGACCCACATAACTGAAGAATAGTGGTTACATCAATAATAATAATAATAATAATACATTTTGTAATGTTATGTGGGTCTGATGATGTGTTCCTTAAGCATGAAAGGAGTCACAAAAATAACAAGTATATTATTGTAGTCATTATTTTTAAATTTATAAATTTCATTTTATTTATGTAATATATATATATATATATATATATATATATATATATATATATATATATATATAAAGCCCGAGGTATACAAAAATGAAACACCAGTTTTTAAGGATCCCACAGAACAAAAGTGGTAACAAAACAAAACGTAACACAAGTGGTATCACACACAAACGGAAAGACTGCCCTTTTACTTTGAGACCTTATAATTAACTAAGCTTTAAATTGGGCCAAGAGAAACGTTTCAATTAAAAGTTTCATTTACTTAAGACCTTTTTATAAAGTGTTATCGCGCAGACAGACGAGCAACGATATGATTTTAATGAGGCTCTATTTAGTCCTGTATAAACGACAGATGATTACGAAATACATCATAGTGTATTAGTTGATTTCAGAATAAGAGAAAAACAAGATAGCATTGGCAGAAAGTAAAACATTTTGCTTGAGTGAGAAACTGAAGAACAATAATGGAAGTAAGAGGAGAAGGTTTCTTTAATGCTAATAGAGATAGAAGGGTGTGACAAAGCGTGGGTTCGTGTTGCTCGCACGGTGCATTTTTCTGTCTGTGTTTTTATATAATTTGCGGGGATTTTTAAGGGAAATCATCTCTACTTTGTATGTGAGAAGTTTTTTGCATTATAATTTAAATATAAAATTAAACAAAGAGTCTGTAGAACCATAAAACGTTTCGTGTTGCGCTCACGTATTATTTCCTTCATTTCCTGTAATGTTAATTTATTTGGCAAGCATTCCTTTACCAACATTCCTTGAGGTAGTGCGTAATGTGTATTTGCGACCAAACGTAACTTTAACTTCGGTATTTAACTTTACTCCCTGGAAATAGTTGATGTGCTTAAGTGGGAGCGGGAGAGCACAGCAGCCAACAGCCAGCCCAGCAGCATCAGTGCTTGGGGCCTATGTTATACAGCCTACAGACCCGGAGTGGAAAGATGACCAAGAGGGAGGGGTCCAGTACGATGACTGAAACATCCACTACCTTAAAATTTCTACTTAGGTATAGCATTTCTTATGCAATGAAAATTTATCATGTTTAAAATGTATGATTAGTTTAACACCAATATAAAGTGAAACAGCGAAACATCTATTAAAAGAAACACAAAAACAGCGGGTTGTAACAAACACACATAGTGCTACAACAACGAAATTGTAGTGTTATCAAGATGAGTGTGAATTAGTTTTCAGCAAACGGCCGGGAGAGTGTTAGGGGAAAGAGCATTTTACACAAGTATACAGTAACAATATAATGTAAATTTTACTTGTTGAAGTTAATTTTTAAACCGTTCGGGAAGCTGATTCAACCTAGTTTAGTTTTTTAATGATTCACTAATGTTTTTAGAAATTCAAAAACATTAAATCGAATGGATGTTAATAGCTATCAACTAAGTTATTCTTGTACACACCGCAAGTGCAACATTCCTAACCCAATATACTACTATCTTAAAATATCTCAGCATGTTAGGCTACATTCATTCAAGAGATGGCAAGTGAAGGAGGATCTAAAAGATAGCAAGAAGTATTAAAAAAAAAAATAAGAAAAACTAAAAGTACCAGACAAATAGATCGCCATTATAAACAATTATGTAATATATTAATCCATAAACGGTTAATAGTGCAACTCTCATGGGAACTGTAACTCATGTACTATAAGAAGTTCAAATCTCTATCTTCAGCAATTTTTATTTGGACCTAATTAAAAACTTCTTAAAATTATATACTTCAAAAGCCTGCAATTTTGAGAGAAAATATAAAATATTAGGTTACAGATATTGTTTTAAAGGTTGTTGAACCTAAAAATACTATCCATAATCAATTTATTTCGAGTGTTAATAGCACAGCACTATAATAAACAAATCATAATATAACTATTGTAACAGGCGTGCCATTTTATATTTTTATCACTTCATGATTGTAAAATACCCTTTCAGTTTGCACTAGTAACAATATTGAGAAATACAACTTAAAATAGCACACAGTAAGTAAACTGCAATACTGGAACCTAACAAAAGAGTGATGAACAGTTTTAATGAAATCGCTGTCATAGTGTTGTCCCAGCAACCTTGTTTACTCTTGTTCCAGTGACAAAGCAGTTTCCTCAATTCATAAGTCACTGCTGTAATCACAAGCAATCTTGTTGGAAATTAATGTTCTGTTACTACAGACAGAATTTATATGTGAGTTCCATATTATTTGCATGACTTCATTCGGTGTATTTTTAAATACTGTATATGGTAATAAAGAGTATCTAACATAATTTCATTTTCTGAGAAGGCCGAAATGCCTTGGTAAAATGGCATTATTATGAATGAAATAAACTGCAATGAATACAAAGGTAATTTTTACAGGGTTCCTTGTACTTGGTCAGGTGTCGTTAAGTTAATCTAATAATTGTATTGGCCCTGGAAGTTTACTACAGACACAGCTGTGCTCTCGCATTATCAAACCTACTTTTTCTGACTTTCTCTTTAGTTCCCTCGTCACTCTTTAGTTGTGTGTTTTAATATTTAAGTTTTATTATGATTTATAGATCTTACGGTATTGCACTATTAGTGAATACTGAAAGATACTACACTTTACACAGACAACATAGTAATATTTAACAAAATAATAGATCGTGTACTTTCTTCGACTACCATTCCAGCCAATGTAGGAGACTAAACTCTACTACTTAAACCTCCCTGACTAAGATGATCTGATAGACACAATAAGTCTATCTCTAAATGAATATATTAATTTTGAAAAAATTTTAAATAATTACATTTTTAGCTTTCATAAAGTTAGAAAATGTATTAGGCGGATCAAAAAATGGTTATACTTTGATTAATAGGTTGATTGATTATTTCAATAAAAAAAATACAACAAACAGCTAGTTGTTTGGTTATGTTTTTTTTTTTCATTATTATTATTATTATTATATTTATATTTATTATTCTTATTATCTTATCTGTCTAAGTGACACTTAGACTTATACAGCCAGTGTCACAATTTATTTGTAAGTTTCCCAGTTCATTTAGTTCGGTTTAACATCAAATAACTGAAAATGGATATCCACAGTGAAGCCGAAATATTAAAAAAATGTAATAATGAAAGCAATGTTTTGCCAAAGTAATTAAAGGAAAACATAGACGATGGTGAATTAGTTAGTCTCTTCATTTGTAAAAACAAAAACAGTATAATCACTTTACCATTTTGTGATTTATTAGAAAAACGTCCTATTTTGTAAGATAACAACGTAAGTTTTGCACAACAACGTGAGATAACAACTAAAAACAACATGAGACTTGCTCAATCGATTTTCACTGCGCCTAAACGACGTAGTGACAAAGAAAAGTTCAGAGATGTCTTCTCATTTAGATCAGAGTGCTCGACAGAACACAGAAATTACAGAACACCCACATCCTAACAGCAGTGCAATTGACAGGATACGGTGAGGAAAATGGTATTCCTTCAAAGTTTATTTGTGGATTTGTGGAGACCCAGATACTCAATGACAGCCGTACTGAAGCTTCAGTGAATGGTAACCTGTTTAATGGCGGTGTTATAAATGAAACCGATTTTCTTAAAGTTAGCGATGTAGCCTCGAAAAGTGTTTGATAAATGTGTATATAATAATAAACATTTTTAAAACTTTTGAAACTTTTTTATTTTCGTACAATGTACATTTCGAATTCTGGGAATTCATGTTCATATTCAGAGTATGAAGATGAATTCCCAGAACTCGCAATGTACATTGTACGAAAATAAAAAAGTTTAAAATGTGTACTGCCGGGGCGTAACAAATCTCAGTCGATTCTTTGCCTCGTCTATGAGCCCCTTCCACGCCACCCTGTCCTCCGCCAGATCCACAGACCCTCCTTATTATTATATACATATTCTTAAAGTTGATTTGATAAATATATAAATGTAAAATATACATAATGGAATACATTATAATAACATACAATAGAATATATAACAATATACATATCAAAACAATAATATATAATATAAGATAAATATAGAATAATATCTTACATGTAAAAATATTAATATAAGTTTAATAATGGAGGCTAAACATTTGTATCACATCACAAAGTCAGTACATTAATTACTTAGCTAGTTATCTCGTTTTTGAAGTTGAGATATACAGAGATATTTTGCATAATATTACTAATTATTTATATCAGGCTATATTGCTCTGATGTGTTGAACTTAAAAAGTAAAATATATCAAAGTATTAGTAAATAAAGTGCATTGAATAGGTTACGTGAAATAGACATTAATCACGATTTTGGGCACTACTCCCAAAGTTAATGCTTTACACGTCTCCCGGTACTCATTAAAATTCGCTTAGATTTCTAAGATCAATAGCGTTTAAGCGAATAATTAAGAAAAAGAAGTAGCGCAATCAACTAACATTAATAACTAATACCATTTATAAACCATGTTGCTACTAGCGAATCTTACATGCCTTTGACAGACGCCAGACCGGTGAAGGACCTGTTAGCCAGGCGAGTGAGCTGGTTGTTGTGGAGGTCCAGCACTGACAGTTGCCAGAGAGTGGCGAACATTCCAGGAAGAAGGTAAACAATGCTGTTGTTGCTCAGATCTCTAAAATATATTCATATCTTAGTTACATATCTTTATATTCTAATGATTCTTCATAATATAACCAGTAGATCGGAAGCACGAGTATGATCCCTGCAAATTATAAAGTAAAGATATAATAAGTCATCAGAGGGTTAAGAGTTTTTTGGATAGGTGTATGTATTTTGATTGATATAATAAAATTAAGTACCTATTACTAAATTGCACTAATTTACCTTTAAATAAATAGACCACAGTGATCACAGCGTGGAGCCATCAGCTTTCTCTTTAATCAGTATAAATTCAGTTCAGACCCAATGAGAATTCCACTTTTACAGATCAACGTGATTTCAATGGGGAATCATGGTTACGTCTATCACCACCCTATGCGTCCACTTATGAAACGTAGAAACACTACTCACCTTTGCAATCACTATACTGCGGGACATTATATACTCCAGAAGCGACTTACTCTGCTGTTTGTGTTTGTGCTGTCCCACGTCGAATTGTGTCAATTAGCGTCACAGACAACCACCAACTGCAAGGCGCTCCTCCCAACATGATATACCAAGGCAGCCATCACGATGGAGGGCGTGGAATCCACATCACCCTACGGGAAATATGATGATGTAAACAACAGGGTTAGTCCAGTACCAGCCCCAATCAACATGACTGTGGAGAGATCCCTGGAACAAAATTCCAGAAGAGGAATGCTGTTCACCTTGTTGCTTACAGCAATATAAGCTCTACCGTTATTAACATGGGGCACTAACAATTTAGATCTCTGTCATGGAATGCCCTGATATTTTATCCTACAAATCCAGGGTACTCTTATCAGGGCCATGTGAAATTCTTCCGTCAAAATGCGCCTGCAGAACACAACTGAAGCAAGTTTACTGTGCTGCAGATTGACCTGAAAGACCGTGAATCCCATAGTCAATTGCCAGACCTCATGTCCTCAGCCGGTCTGCTTGACCTTTACATCAATACCACCAACTGCCGTTTAGTTGAGCGTGATGAACAGACATAAGAAACAAAGCCAAACTGTCAGATGCAACTGCCTGCAGAACAAGATTTGTTAGGTTTTTGATTTCAGGATCAATAAAATGTCCCACGAGTACCCAGAAAGTAAAAGGTCCACCCAGTCTCCCAGCACTGCTCGGCACTCACCCGCTTGCTCTATCCCCTGATCTGGTCACTGCCACTGCGCGAATAACCTCACACTAAAACGCAAACTCCCTGGATACATCTATGGCTATTTTAGTATTTTTACTCAATATTTTACGGTTGAATTGTGTAATTTATATAGGCCTATAGACAAAATTACAATATAGTTACAGAACAGGTAAGTACCTGCAGTGCAAACAACACGGCGCGAGCGAGACACGATCCATACAGCTGATACAACACAGACGAGGAGATGCTTGTTCCACTCCCCACCACTGGAGGGGGGTTCCTCCTGCGCGTGGCTGGTCAGATATTTGCTTCTGCGCAGGTTGCTTTGCGAGCGGTTTATCTATAGCCTAGATCCTGGGGTTCAGCGAAAAGCAGGGCTACCTCATGCAGGACGCACAACTATTGTTTGTTCGAGCCCAACCATTGGTTGGATTCGAATCCCTCAATGGGGCTTGAGTGTCCTTAATGGGAACGTACTTTATTAGTTCATTTTGGATCACCGAACTAAAGTCACCCCATACAATAGACCCCCGTAGCACGTCATATTTCAAAATAATTTTGAGCACCACAAGTTTAAATACGTTTCACGAAGTGTGTACGAATTTGTTTTGGATTGTGTTGCTTACTTCATAAAAAGAAATGAAATTTTTATGATTAGGTCACACATTGGAATGAAGCATGATGGAATACGATTCTCACAGCAGTTACCTACGGTAATGTATTGATGAATAGGATTCACAGGCACGCCATTGTATTAATGCGATTTGAATAATGTTTTACATTTGACAGGGACATGTCGCGTGTCACTTACACTGCTGGAATAGCTCCAAGCACTATTTCCACATGACTAAGCAGCAATAGCGACGTTGCAAAGATTGATTTGATTATTCTAGCACCACCAATTCTGACTATCAAATATTAAACATTTAGTGGGTGACTGTGTGGAGTGAACGTATAGCACATAGCTCAAAATCCATATATTATTAGTTTTAATTGTATAAAATATTTTTTCATTTTAAAATAATGCTGTAATGATTGTTAAATGTAATGTTTAATTATTAACATGTATAAAGTCTTATATCAATATTTGGATGCAACCGGTCACTGTATTATCTCGTTTAAAATACAACTGATTCTAAATGAGTATCACAATGAAAATGACGTTAAAATTAATACAAATTGTAAAGATAATTTTATTGGGTACCTGAACATGTTTTATATTCCCGATTTTCTAACCTAAAGTAAACAATGGTTACATAAATTAGATTTACTTAAACATTGAGATCCAACTTCACCGTTGTTTATCGTCAAATAAATGTCTACCGGAACATTTGCATGACTTAATCATTTGCATGAACTAAAGTTATTTCCTAATTTATCCTCTTTGTCTTATGAGCAACATGGCTTATCTTTAAATGTTAAAACTGTTCTAATAATTATATCTCAATGATTTGATAACAACTATAACATTAGATTAACTGAACGGTGAGGCTTTATCTCAGTCACATCTGTTTTCATGTACAAGGTGAGTTAAGGATTGCTCTTTAAGTTATTCCAGACAAAGATTTATACCGTAAAGTTATATTGTTTGTTACTGTCACTGGAGGCTGGGTTGTTACTCTCTTAACATTCTAGTTCGCAATTTCCAATGTTTTCCAGGGCATATTTTAAACATTTATCACATAAGGGTCTACTTTTCAACTAAAATGTATATATTCTCCAATTATTTGGATTTTTTCTTAAAATAATATACACTCATATTATCTAAACAAATTGATTTAAATAAAATATAAATATGTAAATTTTTTATTACAGCTAATATAACAGATTCTGCAACCTTGCGCCCCACTACTGATTAAATAGTTGTTCTTAGAGTTTTATTTCCACGACGACCAGAGTTTCTCTGTCATCCCGATCCTTACCGTTTAGCATTTCAAACAGAATGAATCCGACCTGATAATAAAACTAGACTAAACTGTCCAAAAACGGACTACGGCAATTTAAAATATTTAAATGAGAATATCCGTTTTCTTGTCATTATGTATGTGTTTTATCGTTTGAATTTAATCACAAAATATTACACTTGTCGTGTTTAAATAAAATGTATGCATAAAAATGAATGCCTATAGTTCAAAATTAATAAAGCAAAATCGTAAAGATATAGACATGCTTCATCTATAGTTTTAGCTTTGAAAAGGAAAAGTTAGCAAATTTACGGGAAAAAATGGGATTAAGTACGTTGTTGGGTAGATTATAGTACACTAAATTACAATAGAACTTACTCCGGTTTTGTGATTGTTTAATCAACAGTATTTTTTATTGCTTCATACAATCATTTAAAAACAAACACTAATCTGTAACAGCCAGAATTACCTGAATATTTAATATCTACCTTTTCAGATATCTTGAAAGCAACAATCCAAGTTTAACGATGGATTAATAAACATTTATTCATATTTCATTCAATCATTGCGTTTGGCATTCAATCATTTCTACAGTTTTTATCTTTCTGTTAAATAATTCCTATATTACTATATTTTCAACACGATAAATCATTACTACATTTGAATGGTCTGGTGAAAACAGCCTTGCTAACACCAAAAAATTAATATTACACGTAAATGAATGTTATCGTAATATTGTAATATTTTTATTGTTATATTAACTTATTAAGTTCAAACCGCATTTATTAAATTGTCAAATATACATAGAAACTTGATCCCTACCCTAAACTGCAAATTACACATCATTAGTGTTCTCATTTAGTGAATTATTTTAAATGATATAACTTACTAAAGACATTAATGTCAGTGAAAAGAGAACAATAGAAGTAAGGAAATATCGCTGGACCCCGCCGATAAGTATTTTTTGTATCTTGGCGAGGCCAAATTATATGCAGCAAAGTAATTAAACAAATAAATAAATAAATAAATAAGAAATTCCCTATAAGAAATTGAGTTTAAGATTTTGAATTTTTAGTCCATGAATGTTGTTAGAATGGATGATAGATACTTATTTTCATTTCTAAAATTTCCGATCATATCTTATTATTGTTAATAAATACTACTTCATGTTTTGTTTTAGACACGAGGCTATAAACTAGAATTCAATGACATTCTTCGGGTTGGCATCTCTGAAGACTCTATAAGTTCTTCCTCTAAGCACTCTCTCGCATGGAGATCAGTGTATTCCCTTACATTTTATTAACTACAATATTATATTAAAGTCATGTGTCTTAAGAAACGTTACTAGTTATTTCATATCTTAAAAATGTTAATCTAGACAGTAGAATGGGCATGTGCTTGCAACACAACTACGACAACTACGTTTATCAATATTTTACCAAGTGTTTGTAAAAAGTATAGAGGATATATAGATAGTATTAATGTAATACATACATTTACTATACATAATTCTCTGACAGTTCACCCTCCTACAGAACTCTGTACTGTAATTAAAACTTTTTCTTTATTTAAAGTAAGATATATAATTTACAACTTACAGTCATATTTTTTATCAATATTAATGGAATATTCATTTAGTGTAAATTTCCAAATTAACTCTATGAGATAAAACGAAAAGAAATACGAATCAATAGAAAAACTGTTAGTATAAAAAATATTATTTAGGAAATAATATAGTAAAAAGGCGTACAACATTGTAATCTTTCTTTCACCACAAATCGATCATATATTTCTTACAGCGCATAAATACTTGGTTGTAAATGATTTCCTAAGTTCGAATATATATGTATACATACCGTACCCGGATTTCCAGTTCTTTAATGCTATCTGGAAGTAAATTCCAAGTTCTGAATTCGGTTTCAATGAAGGATTTATTAGATATGTACGTTCTATGACATAGAATCCGCAGCAAAGACGATCCAATTCCCGTATTTATACTACATACACTAAAAAATATTACACAATTAAACGTAATTGTCTATATACAGACCTCGTATTCCATTAACATTGGAATTTGACAATCTGGTACACAATTCTTTCAGCGTAAATTCTTTAAAACAATTAATTTGTACAGCATGTAGAAAATTGTTACAGCAGCTAACAATATACGATTTGACAAGGAAGCTAAATATATAAACATTTAGAAATTCACCTTGCTGATATTGAAAACCGAGTGAGGCACAAAAATACTCTAGCCCATTACCCAGAATAAACAAAGGGTGGCTCTAGTATTAATATGTACAATCTAAATTATCCTTGTCATTGCGTTATGGACATTCCTAGACTAATTACAGAGCAGTACTACTGTTATCATAACAGAGATATTGAGCAAAGTATTATTTGTTTTTTTTTTACATTAAAATTACTTTTTCTAAATATGAATAAAACACTTACCAGAGCAGTCGAGCACATCACCCCCATGTAAACAAATCGGTTTAAGGTTACACATTATATAAATCGGAAATGTCCTATGAAAAGTATGAGAATTGTTAAAGTATAAATTCTGACGGAGTAGTCGCTACATTATATAAAGTTCATTTGAATATGCACCTTTATATTTGATAATGCTTGATGATTTACATTAAAGGCCAGCCATGTTTAAATTTACCTTAATGACATTTTTCAGGGTAACCATACTTATGTATTTCGCAACGCTGATTATTTTCAATGGAATAGAAAATTCAGCCATCATGAATGACCTAAATATTGTCCATGAGATATTGATCAATATTATAAAATTCATGCTAAGTGATACAGCGTCAAGAGTCTTTAATATTATAACTGCAGAATTTATAAACGGTAAAAACTGTATTTCTGAGTCCTGGACATTACTAACCCATGTTTCCCATTTAGTTAATGGTTCTAATCTCTAGTCTCGTGCTTTCGTATGTCTTGGCCGCATATGAGGATGCATTAATAAAATTAATGATATGTTATCTCGTTGAAAATTACAAAAACTACGTTTTATGTTTCATTATATAACAAATTTTGTGTTGTCCCAACACCTGAGCTCCGTAATAGGTGTTATGATGGATTAGTATGTTTAAAAGAGCATCATAAGTGTTTAAGCTGAATACCAATAAAAAGCAAAATAAATTCTACAAAGTTTTTTTTAATGTTCATTAGACAAGAATTGTAAATTATTCAATTATTACCAGATTTATCGTTCTATAGGAATTACCAATATGGTTCGGATTACTTAATGAAAGATTAAAGGACCAAGGATATATACCTTGGAATACCAAAACGTAGTATCTTCAATTATAAACCAATATCGGGGAAGTGGATAATTTTTCTTATTTTATTTACTCAAATGAATCAGAGAATAGATTTCAGTTCTAGATAAAAAATTACTTTTAGACTAAGTATTTTTTATTATGACCACTAAACGGTGGCAAATGAAAAAATAATGAGGTACAATACCTCATGTCTTAAACAGTTGCAAGACTGCTATAAATAATACTTCATAAATGTTATCATATGTTGGTTATATTTATCTAATAATACCAATTACTTTGCAGCTTAACTGAAAAAAAGAACTAGCGAGTGATTGACCTGAGAAAAATAAGCCAACTAAGTTACAATATTCCCTTCATAAAATCATAACACATTGTTGAAAACATGCGTCCAAAAAATGAACTTGTACCAATATCAAGTCCAAGTGTGTAGGAAAATATTTATTTGTTTCAGGTTTTATTAAAATGTAATAAATATATTAGCATTAATCTTATAAGTGTTACGATAATTTTAATTTGCCAAAATTGAGATTTATTGGCCTTTGACCGTCGTGTAAATGAAAAATCAACATAATAATGCATATTCAATTTTGACCTTGATGTCGGCCACATGCGAAACCTGTAAAACCCTTCTTCCGACTGAACAGAAAGGGATATTTATATGGGTTCTATGGGATTCAGTTGTGGACCGAAAATTTAATTATTACAATATAATCCATCACGAACCACGTATCAGACCGATGAGGATCAATATCAATTTTTGACACTATAGCGCATTTCATTATTCACATATGGAACAACATACAATCATTCGGGTTTTACATCCCCAGAAATAGCAGATAAATTTTGTTAGCCTATAGATTACATCAACGACATCCAGCCCATTTCCATGGTTGGCCATGCATTCTCATTTATGTAGATATTAAGTTTCATGAGTCTAAAGTCTATTACAAGTCTTAAGTCCACTGATAAAATCTTGCCCGAAATAATTTTCCACATGATACATTCTCATTCTTGCTCATTACATTAGGTTTATTATCAGTGTTTAAATAATAAATAAAAGCCTACACCCAAATCACCATGTAGTATATATTAGTACAATTATGCTACATGTGGTAATAAGTCACATGTAAAAATATCTTATGTATCTTATGATACGTTATCTCTCTGAAAATTACAAGAACTACGGTTTTGTTTTTCATTATATAATAAATTTTGAACCATCCCAATTGAGCCCCGTAATTTGTGTTGTGATATATTAGTATGTTTGAAAGTGCACCATAAGTTTTTAAATTGATGACTACTAAAAAACTAACTATCCAATTGCAAAATATGTTCTACAAAACTTTTTTCGGGTTACCTAATGTAAGATAAAATAACCAAGGATATATCCCTTGGAATACAAAAACTTAGTATCTTCAATTATAAACCAATATCGGGGAAGTGGATAATTTTTCTTATTTTCAGTTGTTCCACTTATATTTCACACTGAGTTATTTTGAAAATTCATTTATCTGCTATTTTAACATTGCCATCATGGGCATCCATAAGACCAATGTGTAAAAGCTTAGCCAGTCACATTGAGTGAAATGCACCATCATCGAATCAATGTTCCTTATACCTATGTAGAAGTGAAGCTTCATTACTCAATCTCAATTCAATAGTCAGGAAAATAGTAATGGAATTCTTCCACCCCCAAAAGTAACAGTTAGTTGTATAAATTAGTTATTTTACTAAAGTTGCAATATCGTTTTAACATGATGCAATTTTAATTTAACTTATCGTTTACGTAAAACAAATTTGTTCCACTAGGCTGAAACCTCATTAAATTAATTTAATGTTATCGTATTAAAAACTAATCTCCGTTCAGAGACAAAATAGCAGTTACAATATTACTTCACGGTCTGTAAAATAAACATACGTTCTAAATTTTATAATTACAAGCGGATGTTTACACGTCCCAAAGTAACCAACGAGTTGTTGGTTTCGTGATTCTGAATTTAACCGAAGCAAACTCTATTCTTTTGGTAGCTTAGAGAAAAGAGCGGTTATCAAACATCTATTATAATGAGATTGCTTCTGAGAATCTGTTCAATGATATGAGATCCTAGACAGGAAAGTCTTTGTGATAACATAAAGGTGTAATTTTTATATCGTTTCATAACTTACAGCTTTTCCTATATAAACCACTATAGTGATGTTGTCCCTATTGATGACGGCTTGATAGAGTTAGGCATATGAAAAATCGCAACTATTATCACGAGAGCTTTAAGTGCCGCATAAGAGACAAATTCTGAATACAACATGTCAAGTCTATACCTAAACAATGTCTGTTGTTTATTTATATTTTATAACATTTATTCTGGTATTTTATGCTATCGAGCGACATGTAATTTCATCAAAGTTTTTTTACTTAAAATTAGCTAATTCAATTCTATAGTTTCAGAAATAAGATTTATATTGCATGCAATATACAAAACTTAGTATTTTCGTATGTTAATTACAGCTATAATTTGTATGTATTATTTTTATGAACATCAATCATATCAATAATTTTATTTAATTTCCATTACTTTGGATGGTTTGCCGATGACAGACACATATAAGCTACAATGAATAACCGATAAACTGGACCACTCCCAGTTGTATACCTCCTAGATATAACGGTATTGCATTGTATCTAATATTTGTAACTTTTACATAGCAAGAAGCATGCCTACCTTAATTATGTAGCTGAATTAAATAGGATTTATGTATAGGATACTAATATTATTCAAACCAAATTGAACATTTAATAACACATTAAAGATTATTTTTTAATTTGTTTCCATATTAAACTAAAATCATCCTAATATACAATATCAAATAAACTGTATTGGTATTCTAACAGTTTTTATAGTATAATTTAAAATCATGTGTAAAAAATGAGGAAAAATCGCTTGATATTTTAGTTACTGAAATTGATTACTCTACAAAGTACTACAAAAAATAATGAAATACAAGGTTAAATAAACAGATACAAAGGAATATTGGAGGAACCAACAGATCGTAACGAAAGAGTTGTGGTATAGTCGGACAGAGAGACAAATGGTCAGTGTTTTCACCTTGAACATGACGAAATTAACAGTTATTCCTTGAACCAAGACCAGTTTGAACCAGTCTTTAGAGCTTTTTATCAGAAATTAACGCATATATAGTTAAACGTACAAACATACAGACGGACGTACTGGTTTTTGATCTTTTTATCTTTTGATACCCAAATTAATGAAGTTATCTTGGAAGAAGGGGAACCAATGCATGAATGGACGACATTAGATTAGATTCCTTAATTTTTGAAATATGTCATTGTAAAACAATGTAATACTTTTAAAACTGAAACCACGTGTACCAAGTTTCTAACCTGTATGACCTAACTATCAAGATGTATTAGATATATACCAAATGCATATATATCATTGATAGGCGTGCTGCCCTTAACATTATGATTCTAAAAATAAGAACGTACTTGTTTATTTTAAGAGGAACCCTTGCACCAAGCGTTAAAGTCTTTAGGATCTTTCTTTTAAGAGCTATCACACAGACAGACAACATCTTCATGAATTTCTTGTTACAGTCCTTAATAATGTCACAGTAACGTTGTAATATTTAAATTTAGACAGTTGAGGTCGTCCAAGTGTGACGTTGCACATTCTGACCACATTTTATACCTATAGTAGTGGTAGACCATCTGCGAAAGTCACCTGTCAGTCATTAATGTGATAACACTTAGAGTTGATCTCTTTATAATATGTTACTGTAGCATCTGCCACATTTGATATTATAATTTTAATGAATAAATAATAATGGGAGAATGGATATATGGATTATGAGTAGATTTGTTAATGATTTTGAGTAGATAGTATTTTTTAATGAGTAGGTGAATTAAAAATGAAATTTATCAAGAAGGAATCAGGTACATCATGTTACAGAAAGTCAGCTATTATCTGGAAGATGGCGAATATAACTGATTACAATAGGGTAGAACAGTTAGTGTAGACAACTCATTTCTTCATCCTTATGGCTAGTCGAAGACTAACCACAGGTTTCGATTATGAAATAGGTTAGGTAAGGGCGGTAATTAAGTACTTAAGGCTCTGACACGCGAATATTGCGGCATTTTAAGTCTTTGGAATATTATTTAGCGGTGTTTAAAATTTTCTTTTCTGTCGAAACATTTATTCTGCGTGAAATTTTACTTCAGTAGAAGTTTAATATTCTAAATTACTGTTAAACTACGAATTAAATTACTGTCAACTAATAAAGTTTTACATTTTACAGTGTGTACTGTATTATATAATGCAATTAAACAAGTGAAATTAAAAAATTAACTAAATTAATTAATAACTCTGATTGAAAAATATAACCAGTTCAAGCAAGATTTAGTTGAAGTAAATTTTTAAATTTAATATTAATAAATGTTAGTTTGTAATAGAAATTTAACATTCAACTATGAGAATAAACTCTTATAAAAGATTTAAAGGTTTGAAGGAAATAATTTCGGAAGGAATATGGAATAATTAAAGTTTTATCTATCAGACTGTGCCAACTCAAACAGAAAGGTGGGCACGTGGCACGAAGAACTTCTCAGCAAAGTTATAAATACAAGTTTATTTAGTTATGTTCTTAAGAGAGAATTAGATTTTATGTTTTAATTGAATTTAAAAAGGTTTATTATTTTTGTTTTACGAGACAGGTAATTTTAGTTAGCATTTTTATTTTTAAGTAAAGAACTATTGAAATATATTTTATTTTACTAGAATTCCTTTTTCTGGAATAGCTTTTGAGGACAAGGTGTCCTGTAACCAATTTTTGACTAAATTTAAATACATAATACTGAAAATTGTATCACGATTACCTTACTGAATGTCAATTTTCATTTTGACGCATATTAGTAAAAAGTAACTAAGATTTAAACTATTTCGTTTGTTGCATTTCATAAATACGCATACCATCTATACATTCTTATTAATCGTTAAATTATTACATTTCAGATATAAAAACAGCTAAATTATACTGTATATTTATAGATATAAATGGCCTCTTATTATACTGCATACTATTAAGACCTATTATAAAAATATTGATAAGAATTTTTCGCTTATTGTTACCTGAACGAACACAGTCTTGTAACACTAGAGTTGATGACGCCACACCGCTGCTGACCACTACCTGTGTCCGATGTGACGTGGCTACTCTTACTTACTGTCTGCTTGTATTACATGTTCGTAAAACGCACGAATGAAATAAAGTGCTGAAATTTATTTATGGTAACAGCTGAAGATGTTCGTTTTAGCAACAGATGTTGAAAGGGATCAGTAATTACCATTTATGTAAAGCTGGTGCAGTTTACACCGTTGGATGTAGAAAGGAACTTCAGACACCCCCACCATTGGACAGCTATCGTGTAGGTTGCTCTTGTATTTTAGGCAACACGACATTGCTTTAGACTCTGAGCTTTAATATTATACTGAGTTCCCAGAAACAGAGATGTATTAGTTTGTAAATTATAGTTCATGTGCGTGCTGTGATGTGACAGAAATGTGATTAGGTAACTTGTATTAACCCACCGCGAGGTATTGATTCACTAAGTTCCTATTACATGGAGCTATTGATGTTCTTCAATGTAGTGATTGATCATTACATAATACATTTTAACTTCAAAAAAACCAAACCGAATTAAAGATTTTATTATTTACACTAAAAACGTGTGCACTGCCTCATCTCCGTACTAACAGAAAACACTTATTAAAACCTGTTTGATTTTGTTTAAAATTAAAAGGACGCGTCAATTGTAGTTGGTATTTTCCAATTTTTAATTATACTCTACCAACCATTAAAAAAAGAGTCAAAACATACAGTGTCTCATGTGTTATGTATATGTATATTATAATGCATGTTACGAATTACGATAATATAATTTTAATGTTACTGCTCTTTTTATAAACATGTGGGAGGTTTATTAGGAACGAAATCAGGTTCTGACTATAGACCTAAATTTGAACATTACTGTTGATTGCCTTTATTTACATGCAACGTTTCAGATATAGTTCAATAACTTCTATCAGTTGTTCAATGTTCACTTACGTGCAGTAGATCGCTTAGAGCCTTTATAAATACTGCAAGTAAAAATACAATTTTATTTATTTAATATGTAAACCATTGTATAAAATATGAGCTATCATGTACTTATAAGCAATATAAGTGGCTAAGACATATTTTAAAGCGCATATATTCTAATAGTTAATTTTGGCATGCAAAAATGAGAATTGAACATCAACGATATAGTCCATGGAAGACCCATTGATCATAATAAGCACGTGAGTATTAATATAACATATTTATACTCGTATTATAACTACAAATGTTCTATAATTTTATATGATATTAATAGATTATTTAGTTTAGTTTTTACTTCGCTTCATTTGTGTCTATTAAAAACGTTTTGATATTACTCTAAATATATTAAAAAATTTTATGTATTCATGAATGAATTAACAGTATAGTAGTACTAAATAATTCTTAAATAAAAATTTCCTACATTTTAATTTTTTTATTGTTTTCCATCGATTTACAAATTAAAGAATTTAATGATTTGTTAAAGAATGTAGTGTATCATAGTTCTTATTGAAACATTTAGACGTACATTTCCTAGTTAATCATAAATTAATTTTGTTAATCTGTCAGTACTGGTGACTGGGAAAAACGTAAATTTTTGCTCAAAATAGAATGAATTTTTTCATCAATATGTTTGCAATGAAAGGAACAAAACAGCTAATATAATGGGGATGTGACGTAATACTGCTGTAAGCTCGTAAATTGAGCAATGGAATACATATTAAAATGGACAGTTAGGGACCATAACAAGTGTTCACGACCGAGTAACCAGAATCCTCAAAGTGATTTAAACTTATGGACACCCGTTAAAAACCAACCTTAGATCCACTACGTGTTCTAATAATGTACGCTTTCAAAAATTAAAAATAAATTAATTACCTCAGCATTTGTATAAAGAATATTAATAACGTGCCTTAGAAATATGATATGTACGTCTATGTATCTGTCTGTTACCAAGATATTTCTGGAACATACTGGTATATAGACTTGAAAGTTTACATGAAGCCTCGTTGCTATATAAGAAATTTCGAGTTTCTATGATGGTGCATGTCACTCCATGGGATTTTCTCAGTGCTAGCGAACATTCAAACGTTGGTATTATGGGTAACCATAAACGAGAAAACGAGAAAATCGCAGATAAATTTTTTAAACAAAAACACTATCGTAATGAAATGTAGTTAAAATATATTTTTATCCAAGAAATTGAGTAATCTATAAAGAATGGAATCAAAAACCTCCTTAATACCTCAAGAGAAGTAATTTACGGAATTATTTTACAAACAGTACCCTGGAAGTGGCACCTTAACTGTGGTGGCGATATAAGCAATAATGTTATGATCAAGGCTTAACAGTTTTTATTAATTGATCGTCAATCAAATGTTTAAATGAAACAAATAATATTTGTGAAAATAAAACTATATTTTTAGAGCGAACACTAAAATGTTTACCAATAAAATTTTTTGTAAATAAGTTTAGTTAAGCATCTGATTCTTGGTTCTATCTATTGAAACTTTTAATTCACGTTCTGGTAGTTAAAACGTTCGCTGTTACACGCAATTACTACAACACGAAAATCGAACTGCACAAAATCTTACTTTTATGGATGATTAGGTATGCCTGTAAAAACATCCGTAACCACCTTTAATTATTTTAAGATGCCATATGATACAACTTGAAAACTTATTATAATTATCTACGATGAAAGTAATCAGTTAAAAATATATTTTTCTTGATAAAACGCATTCACATTACAAAACTTATGTATTTAGACAAATAACTACGTCGAGTATACTATAATTTTAGCTAATCAAACATATAAAGTTTATTATACAAAGTACAAGGCGTTGTTTACTGTGTTGTTCTTCTCAAGGTCGCTCTAATCTTCGACCAATGGCAACCTCTCATCACCATAATAGGAAGATTGGGAGTCCTCATTCTTCGAAATCGCTTGAAACGCTTTTATCAGCGCTAGCCATTATAAGCAACTAATATTTATCACAAAAAAACAATACCTCAAAGTAAAATTGCAGACAAGCGGACAACTTTAGGAGTAGAACTCGACTTTCACACCCGATGACCTGACTAGGAGCAGATCCTTCTGCCTAAGGATGCCGTGATTTAATTACACGTAGCACTGAATGTAAAAAGAAGCAAACTTTCCCTCTTTTTCAATATACAAATATTAACTTTTAAGCTTTGTGATATACAACATAGACAACCATGATTTACTGGCTATACTGTATCAATGTATGAATCGCCATCCAGAACACAATCAGCCGGTGAGGCAGAATATGTTCAACATCTTCCAAGTCACATGTATTAAAGGGCCCAGATAATATTTTTTTCTTTATCACACGTTAAAATGTAATATAATTGTACTAATTTTGTTAAAAGATTTATTTCTACTGTGATTTTATTGTAACCATCGTGGTTATTGGCTGAGCGTCAGCGAAGCTTATCACTCGTAGGGCTGGAAAATTTTCATTTTAGTCTGTGTTTCTTTTTATATATGTATGCCTGTCCAAACGATATAGCCAATACGGCTTGAAATTTAACTTTGAGCTTCATTTTTAAATAAGCAATACTGAGTTTGATGTTGGTGAATATCACTCTCTGCGATTTAGCTGAGCGTTAGCAAATACTTTGTAACGTTATTTAGTTGTATTTTATATAATACTTATTTTCACAACCCTGTTACTCGTTACTGGTTAATATAAGTTACATCTGATGTTCATGGAACTAAATTCTTGGCTGATTAATAACCTAATTGACATTTGTCTCTTGAGAACTTTGTAACTGACCAACTTGCTGCCGAGTAACATCTCGCGCCATGTCAGTAAGTAAAATTTAATTTTCGTATAATAAATTAGCCCTTTAATGCGAGACATCTAATTTCAAATTTAATTTAAAGTAAGGTAACTTACCTTGGTTGATGTTTTATTTCGCAGAATAATATTGATAATAGTATTGTAATGTCCTTTGACGAGACCACGTTGTCATGAATCTTAAGTTATCTCGGTAAATGGCTAATACCTTTGTGATTTTGTTTTATGCGAGTTCAATCCAGTCCCTGAATTCAACTTTTAATCTCTGATTTCAACTTCCAGTACTTCCGGCATTCATGTTTTAGACTTCTAGTTTACTAATCTTCACTTTTTAAGACTACAGCTGCAATGTCGAGCCAAGATGCCGAGGCTCGTGCTTGTGGGTCGATATCAACAAGAAGGAAAGTAAATTTTAAGGTTTTAAATAATCATTAAGTTCGTATAAAATATTTCCTTAGAAAATTGGAACCATTAGGCCCGTACCCATGATATCATTAAGTTCTGTATATTTTGCAGCAACGTGGCAATACATTATTTTATTTTTGACATCCAGAAATGGTGCTTTTATGTTTATTTGCCCGAAATAAACATATAAGTAAACTTTGAAAATCGATTATTCATTACTACGACCTCAGCAGTATCCAACATATGTTTCGTCCATTCCGTACAACTTTTATATTGATCTTATTTGTAACCATGACGGAAACAAAAATAGTAGGATAAACAATTTTGCAGACAGCTGAGTAAAATCATAAGATGGTAAAATGTGATAAATTAACACTTTTTGGTTATTTATAAAGTAACAAGAAAATATAATAAAGTAAAATTCTATGTTAAGAGCTGGTTAATAGATTAAGATTTCGCCGAACCTCTATCATTTTAGTGCCCTCCCTATGTCATCGTGATTGTTATTACGTGAACACTGCTATGAAACCTGACCTAATGAACAAATATGTGAATGTATCGTATGTAACAGTATATTTTGCACGAAACTTCATTTCAACATAGACAAGAATGATTCCTATATTGATGCATGTCAAACCATGGAATTTGGCTGAGAGTTGTTGAAGCTTAACACACAATAGGCTGACACAACTTCTCTTTTGTCTCCCGAGGTAAAATTCCCTTTCTGCATGATACTCAACTGTCTGTCTGTCCTCAGGCCATTCCGAGAATGAAATGACTAATAGGCTTGTCATTTTACGTGCATCTCGGTGAACCCTATATTGTGGCGACCTAATCCTACCTTGTGTATAAGACTTATGTGTCACTAACGCTCAGGTAGATCGTATTGGGTAGGTAAATCTACCAAAATTAAACTCCATGTTGCCTGCATAGAAATGAAGCTCCAGGCTAAATTTCAAATCTATGTGACAGCTCGTTCTTGTAATATCGTTAAAACAGACAAACAGACAATTATAAAAATCCAACCCCTTGTATGGTAGGGTTACATTATGCTTAATCAATAAGCTACAACACTATCCAGAGATGCAATACAGCGATAAAGTGACATCACCCTTACGTTACACGTGAAGCGGTGTACAAAGTTCGATTAACTGCTGAGGGAATATGAAATCCCAAACCTCACCCTGTCATTCCTCTACGCTCAGTACCACGTGACTTTCCTTCATTGATCAAATTGAATAATTAGAGATCCTCTAAAAGACCCTAATGAATGAAGAGGCAATCAGTAAAAAAGTCTTACAGTTAACAATTTACAATTAAAATAAACTAATAACTTTAGTATAAAGCACACATGTACCTTAAATATTAAAACAAATATATAATTAACATACTAATTCAACATTAACTACAATATAACTCTTATATACCATTGAACGATAGTTATCTAATATTTGGCCCTATATAGACAAATTAGAACCGTATATAGCTTGAGTACAGTTTTATAATTTCATTGAAGCTTACACATGTGAAATGTAGTCGGATAAATCAGTGTATGCATTGATCGCATTACACTATAGTTCAACATTCGGTTCAATCATAAACGTTATAACTAGAACAATGTTATACAAGACAATTTGAATGGAGATGATATTTGCAATTTCGAATACCTTTCGTATCTAAGATTTGACATTAAGATGATCAGATTTATGTTTATAACTCCTTTCAATCTTAAATCCAGGTATATAAAACAATAAACCCTCCCCATTGACGAAACAGCATATGAAATGCTTTTTGCACTTTGCGGGCCAATTTATTTAACGTTTAATCCGTTTCATGGCGTTCTATGCAGTACCACCTAATGTATACTACCCAATATCACCTAATGTATTTCATTTCTATGTTTTTAAAAAATTGTTTCATAATTATTTAAGTTATTGATAAAAAACTGTTTTGGAACGAAAAAGTAAAGAAAATACAGATGTATACTATATGAAACTCCTTTCATATTATGAATGAGCCGTTGTAAGCGAGTTACAAATTTAGTAAAATTTATATTTTTAAAATATTATTTTAACATATTGTTCAAGAAAAATATCATTCGTATATTCCTTAATAGGTATATTCTTATATGGAATAGGCTGTCTCGTATTTTAGAATTATATTTTACGCGAAACTAGTCAGAATTATTATCAAAGAGAACAGTTTGAGTATAATGGCATTTTTACATGGATCTCCATCTAATGAGTTGGCTTTTTAGACTAAAATGCCTTTTATGCAATCGATCCAATTTACCCCTAGTCTAATATACCCCTGATTGGGTAAAACTATTATAACGAGTGAAATAGAAGTAAAACTAAAATAAAAACACAGTATTTCTGATTAATACTTTAAAGGGACTAAACTTAAACTCTTAATTATTTTGAAACCTACAGAGTTTAACGCGTAATGAGATTAAATATAAAAAATAGATAGAATAATCTTTATCCTTTCCTTTAAGGACTTAAAGAACGCTCAAAGAACTATATTAGGTGCTTTTCAATGTACATGTATATCCCATGTGAATATCAAAGCGTAATTGAAAATGAGCACCATTTTACCTCTTTTACAAGAGTGATATCATTATAAAAAAGACGTGAATAGGGTTTTCTGACTTCAAAGTCTGTATCGTCAAATATGTATACTTCAAAGAATCTTTTACTACGTCATGTTCTCCTTCATATATAAGTCATTCTAACGTAGCACACACATACTGAATTTAAATAAATTGTAGCTTTTATCTCACAAAAGGTTCAAACTTGCTACTTAAATCAAATAATGATTAATTTCATAGGTCTTAAAGTTTACATTTTGCCTAAAAGAATATTCTATGCAAAAGAATATGCCTATTTAATCTTAATGGGTTGTGTCAGGTGGTCCAGATTGTAATGCCGTCTAAATCGTAAAAATTTAACTTCTGCTTGAATTTGGATCCTAAGAATCATATATTTGCCTGCAAACTAACGCAGGTAATATGAATAATTAATTACACAGTAATAGATCATTCAGTAATATTTTATTTTTATATACATATTTTACGTGAGTAATCTTACTCTTTGCTGATACAACATATATAATTTTTGCGTACTCCACACACGATTAGAAGATCTACGGACCAACAAACTGGTCATTTTGACGAAAAAAATCATCATTGAAATCTGTTAACGACAAGACATAAAAACGTTGATCTCATATCAGCATCAGTACACATTAAAACAGGCCTGTCACAAATTTTCTATAATACAATGAAAACCTCTAAATAAAAAAAGTGTAAAACTATAAAAATATTGTATTTATTTACCTCAAATCTTACGTGCAGTTCCTGTATTAAAATGTTCTTAGAAAGACTTTCCGTAATGTTCATCATTTCTTAGGAAATGGGAATGAAAGTGATAAAAATATGTTTTTGTCGACGAGTAAGAAAAATATTATAGCTCTGAATTATGTAGTTTGAACTTTCTGAAATTTGTTGTCATGTATATTCTACTTATCTATAATACTACTTATAAATCTGCTACAGTGAATAAACAATTTATTGAATGTACATGGATCATTTGTGGCTAGAACATTTAGGGATTTCGTTAATCTATCCCTGATTTTTTTTCTTTGTGAAAATGCAGTGCAACAGGGACGAGTTCCTTAGAATATATTCAAGAAAAAATTTAAGACATCTGATGAGAAAGGAAGCTTGCACCAATATTTGACAGTTTGGCAGAAACGATAGAAGTTGTACTACATTTACTTCTGTTATATGCGGGCACTGTATACATAATCTTACAAGTTTCATAGAGCACCTTTCTGTACAATTCAGAATTCTTTGTTGACTGTTTTTTTATTTGCGATGTATGGCTCTAAAGAGTATTAATTAGGATCTCTCACATTTCACATCTTATCATGCTATAAATATACAAAACTGCGATTCGAGTACTAAACCTAACTTCTTCATCAGGCGTCACAAAACCTTAAAACCAAAGTAACGGATAACAACGTTTCCAGTTCCCCCTCCTAGGTGGATCAAAAAAATTTGGAAAAGGGTTTGTACCCTTTTATTTAGAAAGTCATAAATTTAAAGTCTGTAAAACTGTGTTAAAATTCTAATAGGGAATATAGAACTCTCTAAAATGTACATTTGCATGCATTCATACATAAATAAACAGTTTCACTTTGTGCTCTGTATAAACGTGGTATTAATAGTAGTTAGAAATACTATTCCTATGATATTTATGGTCAGTTTGGAGTGAAATAAAAATAAAGTAATCATCGACGAATGTTGTAAGTGATTGCATATTAGCAGATGAGAAAACATGTGAGATAACATGATCAATTCTTTAAAATACAATGTAAAACAATGTTTGTTTATTTAGTGCAGACTATCGTAAATAACCGATATAGATAATTAAGTATCAGATTTTAGTCTAAAAAAGTAAGGAATAATTGCCTTATATGACTCAAAGAAATACATTAGCTTTTCGAACATATATTCACTAATATAGAAATTAGAGTATTGGCGTATTACTGTGCTTATTCGTGGTATACCAATACACTAATTTAGAATCAAGGAAACTAAAGAAATGAACATTTTAATGGACAATAAGAGAAATACTCATGCTCTACTGTATATGGTTCAACCATCTATATGGAATAAATTTTACAATTTAAAAAGTGTTATTTAATATATCCAAGTAGCTTAAGATTGGATGCAGAGTATCGAGTTAGTGAGTTAGTTAGTTAGTTAGTCCTTTTGCAACTAAATGGGTGTACATGCTTTATATATGAGTGAATGTGTAGAGCAGATGATCATTAATGGTCCACAAAACATTGACTAGCAAGAAAAAATATAAAATCTTGTCATAACCTAAACACTTGCATGAAAGTGTAGTAAATCAAAACTTATTTCAGAACTGGTAACGGTAGAACCAATATTTTCATAAGATATATAATAATTAAAATTGTATTACTTAATAATGAATATACTATTATTAGCTTATAAAATTTTAAAGTCACAAATAAGCGTATAATGCAATATATAAAAGTAACTATAACATGACTGCAACTATCGCTTACCCGATAACTATCATATTATCCAGAGTAAAAACTATCACTTTAACAATAACTATTTGCCTACTAATTATTTACTTTAAGTTAGGTTTAGTGAAATCATTCCGTAAGAACATTGCATGCACATAAATTAAAATACATATTTGTCAAAAGTGCCTCATTTATTAGAAGTAAAACTAATCGAAGTAGTTTCTATTGGCCCTGAAGAGTGATGGTTGAATATCACTAAGAATAAAAGTGACAACAAGGGATATTTTGTACTTGAGCAAGTTAATAAAACATTTGGACAGTGCTAAAGTTTAAAATTAAGAATGTTTTGTATTAATATACTTGTTAAATAATATATAATATCTTTTAATGACACAGTACGTTCCTTTTATACTTATTTCTCAGTAACTAAAGATTAACTTTTCATGAAAGCTTAGTGATAATTAATGATATAAATGAAAAACTATAAACACTTTCTTTTAGGATAAAAATGACGAGCGATGGAATACCATCATGAATGGTGAAATAATCACTTTTTTGAAAACAATTCATTATACCGTGTCAGAAAAAAGGCTTATAAGAGAATCCAAGAAGAAGAAGAAGAAATACACTACTCTGTGTAAATGTATTTGAATCTTACAATATTCTGTTGATGTAACAAAAATATAAATGATCATTAAATACTGAAAATTAATTTTTGTCAGTTAAGAAGAAAACGTTATATAATTACAAAAATTGTATTAACTAAGGTAATAAAAACAAAAGAATCCCTAAACAATCATTAGGTTGATTATTTATTTTTTTATTTTTTATCAAATACAATATAATCCGCAATAAAAATTCAGTACCGAAAGATTTTCATCTATTTTAACAAAGTAAGCTGTAACAAGGAAGTTCTACTGTTCATAGGAATTGTTTTAAGTTTTCTACTTTTTTCCAGGTGATATTCCTGGTAGGATGTAATGGGAGTTCAAGTCATTAGCCACGGTCGTTAAAGCAGTTTTCTGTTCCGGGTGGGTAAGGAAGCAAATTAGTTGGGCTCAGAATGTTCTTACTCGCAAAGGAAGAGAACATCCCGCAACTTTGAACAAGTTTGTACCTTTCTTAAATGTGCAATGAACATTTACAATATCACGAAATAAAACTTAAAGAGATTGCACTAATCGCGCATAACTAATAGTGCCGATTGCCTGAAGATCCTCCTGAGAGTTTAACGCAAACTACAATAATATTAACATAGGATTCTATAAATGTCAGGTATAACATTTCTATTTTATTAAATGTATATTCTGCAATAATAATTTTTAGAAGGATTTAATGTTAAAATATAAAATAATATTATAATTATTATAATATTTAAAATAGTACCTACTTAATTTTGTAGTTAATTATTTTTAATAAAACTAAACTAGAATTACTACTGAGAAATGTGCGTAAAACATTTATTCATTTTGTCAGTATTCAGTGATTATGATATTATGATTTGCATAGGTAGTTTTACATTTGGATATGTCTCGACTCCTATTATCGCATTACTACATCGATTATAAACATATCTTACGCATAGGTAGGTTTATGTTTGGATATGCCTCGACCCCTAGTGTCGCATTATTACGAGTACATCGATTATAAAAAGATCATATGCATTGGTAGGTTTATGTCTGGATATGTCTCGACTCATCGCAAAATATCTTATCGCATTACTCCATCGATTATAACAATATCATACCCATTCGTAGGTGTATGGTTGGACATGTTTTGAATCCTGATATCGCTACAGCTACATTGATTCTGTATAACCAGAATTACGAATAAACAACCAATAACATGAATTTCTGCCCATGTCATCTCCACGGCCGTTTAGTACATACTCTAGCTGTATTTCCTGTATGTATGTCCTGTATTTGCCTTTACTACTGCCATATATATACTGTATGCAGAAAATAAATGCTCAGAGGCTTCTTTAAACAATAGAAGAAAAAGACTTCACATAAATCCTTTAATATTTCGACTATATTGTCGTTTTCAAAAAGTACAAAAAGTGTATATAATCTAAGAATTAAAAGTAAACATATGAATTTTTAGAATCAGCTGAAATGTTCTATTCTGATTTATAGTGTAATTTTATAAACTCCTTGGTATATTATACTATAAAGGGCTTTATATTAAAATTAAAATTTAGATTAATAATATAAAAAGGCGTTCTAACAGTTTAAAATTAAAATAAATACTAACAATTTTGTAGTTTTGTAGTTGTACATTTATAAAAAATATAATTAATTCATTTAAATACAGACAATACATTGTTTTAGATTTGCTAGATTAATTTAGACTATTTTAACAGATCATTTCCTATTTAATCCAAAAGGTAATTTTGACTTAGTGACTAATTGATGTGCTTCTTCTAAATTTTCTAATTGAATTTTCTAAGATCTTCTGGTACTTTACAAATTCCTTTTAATGTGTAACAATTATTAAATATTTCGTTATGAGCCAATGCATGTTGCGAAACCAATTTGTCGCCTTTTCTGTTGGATGAAGACCGATGGTTATTCATCCTAATATGTAAGGGATTTGTCGTTAAACCAATATAGTCTTTGGGACAAAATTTGCAAGAATTTAACTGATAGATTAAATTCTTTGATTTACAGTTAATGTTATTTGAAATTTGATATGTTTTATTAGTTGTGCTACTTGTAAATGTTTTAGAAGGATTTAGAATTTTGCATGTAGCACAACGCTTGTCTTCGCAAGAATGGCAACCTAAAAACATTTTATCAGCATCTGAATTTGGTATTCGGTTAGGCAATAATTTAGGTCTTACCAGAATGTTCTTCAGATTAGGGGCTTTACTAAAATTATTCTCGGGGGTTTTGAAAACAAACTATTTATCAAGCGGAATGATTCTAAAATGTTGTAGGCCGTTTTAATATATTGTTAGTTTTATGTAGCCCCGGGAAATATTGCGTAATAAATTTAGGATCATCTGTATAATTTTTCTTGTTCATGCTGCTGTTGTTATTTATTTTCGATTTGTGAATTTGATTTATAATAATCTTTGTAGGGTAGTTCCTAGCAGTAAAAGCTTTAGATAATGTTTCTATATAATGATGGTAATCCTAGTTGTTTGAACATAAATGTTTTGCTCGGATTGATAGGATTGTTGGTATGGACTTTTTAATGTGAACAGGATGGCAACTATTTTAGTGTAGGTAATGCATGGTATTAGTTTCCTTTACATGAATTTTTGTCTTTAGATAGCCGTGTTGTATAAAAATGTCTAAGTCCAAAAAGGTTACAGTTTTAGAAGAAAAATTCCAAGTAAATTTTAAAAATGAAAATAATTTGAGTTGTTTAAAAAAAGTATCCAATAAAGTTTTACCAAGTAGTATTTGAGTTTTTTATTTTTTGTGTTCTTTGTACCTGAAGCTTAATGCAGATTACGTTTAAATGCCTTGATGATGACTTACATCTAGCTTTCATCTTAGCAGGAACATCCGAGGATGTTCTCACGTGTCTCAACTTGTGACTATTTATTCATACAGGTGAGAACCGTTAAAGAACAAGGTCATGAACTTATTAATAAAGCTATTTCACCCGTTGTGATTCCAGCAGTCTCGAGGAAAGTCATACATCTTCATGAAAGAGAAAACGTGTTATTCGGACAGAATCGCAAAGAAACCGGACAACTCTGCACAATGGGCCAAAGTACTATACAGGTATAAAAGTAAATATTGGTATTTTTCTGCTTGACTTTTTAAACTCGGACCTTAACGTCTGTTAATAAAACCTAAATATGAAAATAACGAAAGAAGAAAACGTCAGTTAATCAGAATATTTCAATAACTTGAGTCTCATGAATAAAACTGGATTGCCATCCATATAATTTAATATAATCAGCTATTAATTTTTGTTATCTTTTTGTTGCATGCTTAAATTAACTACTCGATACAAAATAAAACTGTGAAGTTATTGCTTGCTTACTACCACCAATATACGTTTTGTTCAAACTATTTATTCACAATTAAGAATTTGAAATTAAATAAGTATTTTCAAAGATGGTAATAAGTTGGTATCACCTCTCTATGTTACGTAAAAATTACTGAATCAAATATTTAGACACACATGAAAAGTCATCTAGAATAATAGTCGAAGATTACGAGGATTTATATACCAGGACTTAGCAGCACCGACCGCTTCCAGGCATTAACTGACATTTCAAGTGAAACATTTTCTTTGCTTAACGTAACCTCAACCACAACATATTTACATTTGAGTGCCATTAGTTTTGTTTGCAATTACCGTCAATTAAAAAGTCCAATCCTTAGTAAAATATGGAATTGACCCATGAACACTTTCGTGCGATTATTTTTCTAAACTTTAGAAATGGATATAGCGATACAGCCCCGCCCTATAGTACTGTAATAAACTAGTACAATGAGTTTAAACGTGGCCGAAATCCGTGAAGGCCATCCTAAACCCTACTGATGTTTCTAAAACATCGATGTGTTTCAACTGATTAATCAACATCGTCACATGACATAGTGAGGTTGATCATATTTGGGCATTAGTACAACCGGCATCAATAATATACTACGTAATAATTTGGCTGTAAACAATGTTTTCACGTTGGATCTCGCAAAACGTGAACAATCCTCAAAAGAAGATTGCGTTTACTGGTGAAATGAAATGAAATGAAAAATGACTTTATTAGAGGCGAAGTTAGGACTATAAAGTCCTCTCTACCACTTAACCTCATAAAAATTAAACTAACATATATATGAATACATTTATAACTAAAACTTAGTCTATTTATTTACACTATATATTAAATGAATCTTAAAACAATCAAACTGTATTAAAACAATCATCAATAATTAGTGTAACTATATACAAATTTACAATAATATCGCAAGACACACACTCGCATTCATTCAACTTGCATGCAATTGCCCTAAGTACCGCACACCAAAGCCGCCAATCGCTATACCCCCTGAGCCCCCAGCATCAAGGCCCTGACCTCCGCCCCAAAACGAGCGCGCTTATCGATGGCTCTGATGTTCACGGGTAAAGCATTCCACAATCGACAGGCAGAAACTGTAAACGATTTGCTAAAGGTAGTTGTTCGATGAATTGGGATAGATAATAAGGATGTACCCCTCCTTGTACTTCTTTCACTTATTTCAGACATAAATCGAAAGTTGTTTGAAAGATAACTAGGACAATTTGTATTTAAAAGAGCGTGCAACAGAATGAGTGAGTGATAGTCTCGAAGGTCTTTTAATTTTAAGATAGATAATTGATTGAAGTAGGGCGTTACGTGATCATCACGTCTGAGATTGAAAATGAACCTAATGCAAAAGTTCTGAGCACGCTGGAGTCTATTTGAAAGCTCCACAGTCATGTCATTAATGACTATGTCACAGTAGTTGTAGTGAGGCAGTACAAGAGTCTTTATCAGCATTATTTTAACTTTCTGGTGCATTAAAATATCGAAATAATTTGTTAAAGGTGCATCAATTGCTGTATATTCCATCTTTACAGGTATTCCATAAATCATGGATCTATGCTGATGACACATCAAAAAATAGCACTCAGCTATTTGTGTTTTTTCAAGATGAGCTAAATCCAGCAAAATTGAAAAAATAAAATCGAAGAAAAATGTTGCCAGTTTCATTGTTATTAACGGCCTTATGCCAACAGTGGCATAAGAACATCGTAAGGCGGTCAAATCTGATTTGGACACAACCATTTGTTTACAAAAAGTCACTGCAGAATTTATAAAAGCGTCCAAGATTTGGCACCAAATGACATCGTTTTGTTAATTTACATAAAAAACAAACGCCGTGATCAACGGTTTCCATACTAAAATTGTATATATTTTAAATTCTTTCAAAGTTAGATTATATTTAGAAGTTTAATGTCTCTAAAAGAAAGAGAGTCTAAAACATTACTGTTTTAGTTGCTTTGTAACACAGGATAATAGACAAATATACTCCTAATACAGTGGAGAACCCATTGAAACAACTGGAAACATTGAAATTTCCCGACCTATTTCACTTTTTAAAATGTTAAAAATAATTAATTCTTACTTGGAAAATAGAAAAACTTATTCAGACTTTTTTAAGAATTTACGAGGGAATAAATAAATTGCCTACAGAATAAAAACCACGTGACTCATAGGTCTAACGATGTTAGAAGTATATTAATTTATTCATTTAAAACAAAATTATAAAATAAAATTTCTTTTAAAGTAAAATTTTGTAATTTATCAGGAGAAGTTATGGCTAAGAAGGCCTCTTTCACACCAGCGGTTAAAGGTGACTTCCGAACCACCACCAACGGCCGGACAGGCCGGCTGCATGCAAGGGCATAATCGCTCAGCGGTCACCCATCCAAGCAGCAGCGACGCTCGACGTTCCTTAATCCGGGTATCTTTCGATAACCGTTGTACCCGCTACATTGTGCCCTAGGTTATTTATTTTTGCTAATTTATTTTCATTTATTTTTAAATCTAACATTTTACATTTAAATAACTATCAATTGGAACTGATTTGTAAAAGTAACTTTAATGCTTGCCTTTATCTTAAAGTTAATACGTATATAAAGAGTGATTTGTTTTATTTTTATTTTGGCTAGAAGATATACGAGCCAATTAAATATATTTAGCTTTGTTTCAAAGAGTCATGACAAGGACTTATTCAGTTAAGTACTGGTTGGAAGTTTGTTGTGCGCTTCTTTAATTAAATTAAGCAAATTTTAATGGGGAAATAAGTTTAATACAGTGATGTTTTAATAGTAGTTAGAGAGAAGGAACTAAATTAACATAAGTGACTTTCTTCCACAGTTTTTTTTAGGTTATTTAAGAACAAATTGTGTAGTTAGAACATATGTACAATTAGTATTTAGTAGTAGTGAAAATATATATTGATACATATAAAAAATATTCCCAAATTAAGTATAATTAATTATATAGTAATTTTGTTATTTTAAAATTTAAGGCGTATACGGTCTGTGTCATTTTTATACGTTTGGACGTATAATGTTGAAAATTAAGTTGCAACCCCTCCTCAATTGTTTATTATAGTACATATGTGAAATCTGTTTGCGGCACTCTTACTAGTTACAGAGGGTTACACTAATCAGGATTGTCTTTTTTTTAAGTTTTTAACCTTCAGGGGAAAGGATGGTGGAGTATAACTCAAAACTTTCAAATAGTACTAATAGTTTTATAACACATCATTTTAAACGAATTGCTTAGTCAATAAAAAACAAACTTAAAGAATCGAAATCGGTCAACTCTACACAAAACTGCAGCCCCATTAAAATGATATGTTACAAGGTTATAAGTGTCATTTGAAAATTTTTGAGTTGGCTCCCACCCCCCTTTCCCCGAGGGTCAACAATGACAAAACTATCATTATTAGTGTAGACTTATGTAGTTAATAAAATTGCCGCTAAAATATTTTATGTATCTAAAATAATAAAAAAGTTAAGAAGGGGTGCAACTTACTTTTCAATCGCCCTGCATATAGCGGAATACCCGTGCGTTGTTACGGGATCAAAACGTAAACTTGTTTCACTTAGTTTGTTATGTACCACAACTTTTACAGTCTATTGGATACCGTAACTAATGATTCAATCATTACAATGTAATTTTTTCGGCTTAAACTTCCTTGTTCTTGACATTTTCGTACGACCATCGCGGTGCAGAATCGTAAATAATAATGAGAGAAATACGGGCTCCTTGAATCAAATCCAGCCATTGTTATGATTGCATCTAAGCTTTATTCGCTATTATAGAATATCAGAGTTTAACTGGGAACTGTAACCCTTAAAATTAAAACTTATAATCTGAAGGAATCATGAGAAATAAGGTTGTTTCACCTACCCCGCAGTTTGTGAATATCCCCTATGATCGCTATCATGGAATATCACAGTTTATCTAGGAACTGTAACCTTTAAAATTGAAACTTATAATCTGAAGGAATCATGAGAAATAAGGTTGTTCCACCTACCCCGCAGTTTGTGAATATCCCCTATGATCGATATTATGGAATATCACAGTTTAACTAGGAACTGTAGCCTTTAAAATTGAAACTTATAATCTGAAGGAATCATGAGAAATAAGGTTGTTTCACCTACACCCCAGAGTGTGAATATCCCCTATGATCGCTATCATGGAATATCACAGTTTAACTAGGAACTGTAGCCTTTAAAATTGAAACTTATAATCTGAAGGAATCATGAGAAATAAGTTTGTTTCACCTACCCCGCAGTTTGTGAATATCCCCTATGATCGCTACCCACAGTTTGTGAATATCCCCTGTGATCGCTATCATGGTACATCACAGTTTAACTAGGAACTGTAGCCTTTAAAATTAAAACTTATAATCTGAAGGAATCATGAGAAATAAGGTTGTTTCACCTACCCCGCAGTTTGTGAATATCCCCTATGATCGCTATCATGGAATATCACAGTTTATCTAGGAACTGTAACCTTTAAAATTGAAACTTATAATCTGAAGGAATCATGAGAAATAAGGTTGTTCCACCTACCCCGCAGTTTGTGAATATCCCCTATGATCGCTATTATGGAATATCACAGTTTAACTAGGAACTGTAGCCTTTAAAATTGAAACTTATAATCTGAAGGAATCATGAGAAATAAGGTTGTTTCACCTACCCCGCAGTTTGTGAATATCCCCTATGATCGCTATCATGGAATATCACAGTTTAACTAGGAACTGTAGCCTTTAAAATTGAAACTTATAATCTGAAGGAATCATGAGAAATAAGTTTGTTTCACCTACCCCGCAGTTTGTGAATATCCCCTATGATCGCTACCCACAGTTTGTGAATATCCCCTGTGATCGCTATCATGGTACATCACAGTTTAACTAGGAACTGTAGCCTTTAAAATTGAAACTTATAATCTGAAGGAATCATGAGAAATAAGGTTGTTTCACCTACCCCGCAGTTTGTGAATATCCCCTATGATCGCTATCATGGAATATCAGAGTTTAACTAGGAACTGTAGCCTTTAAAATTGAAACTTATAATCTGAAGGAATCATGAGAAATAAGGTTGTTCCACCTACCCCGCAGTTTGTGAATATCCCCTATGATCGCTATCATGGAATATCAGAGTTTAACTAGGAACTTTAGCCTTTAAAATTGAAACTTATAATCTGAAGGAATCATGAGAAATAAGGTTGTTTCACCTACCCCGCAGTTTGTGAATATCCTCTATGACATATCGTTTTAGTAAAACGTAAAGTTTTAACTTTCATTATTGCGCTATTGCTTATTTTATTACAGATGAGGATATTTTCTTTAAGGAGAAGCCGATCCCCTTTTAAGCCTTATTCTGCTTGTTCTCATGGGCCACTGGTCTGTACGAGAATTTTAACAAACAGAAGAAGGGGGGGAGTCAATACAGTACAAGGTCAATGGTACTTTTAAAAATTGCAAGGGTCACAGACAGGATTTGAACCTGCGTTATCTCTAACTCAGACTCAAAGTCTTCGTCTAAGATGTATAACATTATATGTGTAGGAAACAGGATTTTTCCGGACATTTGCCATCGTTCAGTGAAACAAGAAATCAGTAACACTACGTTTCGAGATCTGCAATCTGATCTCTTCTTCAGGTAAAGAACTAACCTAATACATAATTACAAACTAGGTTAAAATAAACAAATATTACCAAAGCGTTGTGACACGCCTAAGTCAGGAATCACAACCACTATGTTGTTTGTCAACTTCACTAACTCTGTAAACATGCACTTAATAAAAAACTATACAAAACACTAATCATTAAAACTTAACTACGGAATACAGGTCACAATACGTCTTCACTCGTCTACTAACCACCTACGACTCAGTCAATGTTTCAATGTTTCCAGTTGTTTTAATGAGTTCTCCACTATATTAGGAGTACGACTGAGTCGTATTAATAGCGTATTAATAATCTTTTTCCAAAAACAATAGCTAATACCCTTCAATTTATATTACATTTTTACTTCCTTGTAACCCAATAATTGATCAGGAAATTATATTAGGTATGATGTATATCTGTTACCACTGTCCTTCACAGTTTATGTAAGGTTAAATATTAGTTTTATATCAGAAGCAATTGTAACCATAATAGGTAGTACAAGGATGTGATGCATGTTGACTAAGCTGAGAATTTCGTGTGCGGAGTCCCGGGTCCTAGTGACGGTTTGGACACGGTATTTCCACACGGCAATAAATCTCAATATTTATTTGTTTAAAATGTATTTTTACAATTGAATTATTGTGAAGGAAGCAGGATTTTTTCCGGAATTTTGTCATCGTTCGGTGATTTTATGCATAACTGAACGCCGGCAAATGTCCAGAAAAATATTGTTTCCTCTTCACAGATCTCAACATATCCTGAAGTAATACAAGAAATGGTCCAGACTATTAATAATTGTATAAGTATAAGCCGCTTCAAGATAACAATTAATTTCATTTCATGTTTTGGATAATAGTTGTACTAGTAAAGCGATATAGACATAAATTAAGTGTTTATAGTATGTACCATGGCTTTTATTATCATTTTATACTTAAACAATACAATTTAATTTTTTATTTCGTTGTAAGTATTTATTAATATTATTAAATTGCAAAATAAAAATTATATAAATATAAAATTTGTTTTAACTATCACATGATTTATTGACAGTGGTCCAAACCTTATATTTAGTGTAGACAAACATTTTGATCATGTGACGTTCATCTATTTTGCATTCTGGTCTTCAAAAGATTTGTCATGCAGATCAGAAAGTCAGATAATATCCATTTGCCACTATGCCTTCCAAGCATTTTGCAAAGACACAGGCAGAGCAGGGTGATAAGTTTCCCAATTATTCACTCATTAACGGATTTGTATAAATTGTTTTTTCACACAGATCACGGTTCCTGATGATGCCCCTGTCACAGATCACTTTTTGCCTAGAGACATACTGCAGAGAGACGGAGTGTGCTTGACGAAGAAATAGAATTATTTCCCAAGTATGCAGATTCTCCAGATTATATTCAAATACTCTGTGAGGCTAGTGTTGAATTCTGAGTGCATGAAACATAGCCTGGAGTGTCATTGACTTATTAATTTCTAAAACTGGCTTAAAACTTAATAATACAAAGTAAAAATAAATCTTAGTGATTTAATATTGTCCTAAAGTAATTAAATATAACGACATAAGGATACTCAAATTTATGTACAACATAACTAACTTTTAGTTTCTGATGATGAAGTGTTAAAAGATATTATGACTTGCACTTTTTATAAACAGACAAACTTGCTCTTTCAATTACCATTTCACGTGGATACCAAATTGATAAAATTTTTAGTACATGATGACCAATTATATTTAAGGTAAAAAGAGAAATCTATGTAATTCGGGTTTACAGTTAATGAATGTGGAAATTGCATGGAAAAAACAAACAAAGGTAGAGTGAATAGTGCTTCCACAAAAGTAAAGTACATTTAATTTAGTTGTTTGCTACCTGAGGTAAAGAACGCGTGTCTCCACCTCTTTGTGCTAACTTTGCTTTGGAGCTTAATAAACCTGGAGAGCTTTTTCAATCACAACTTACTTTTGTTTACGCTGAATTACAGTCTTCAATTAGATAAAATTTTACAGTTCAGTACATTTCTCAGATTTACTTAGTTGTTGATTCTATGATTTTATTAATGAAGTTATCGCAACTGTAACTCGCAAACATACGAAAACACATTTTGAAAAGGTATAGTAAAAATGTATTTTTATTTGATTTAATTAGATTTTTATCGCCTCCATAAAGTGTTTTAGGGTTCCCATCGAGGAGAGAACATTTAACCAATTTTTCAGAATTTATGATCAGTTTATCCTTTCAATTATTTAAAAAATAAATGTATAGTTTTGCTTTAGAACAATTCTCGTAAAGATTTAAAATTATCAAAAGTATTTCACTTGTTATTTTCCCCGTTTTTGTATAATAAATTAACTCCAGATAGGGAATAATCAATTTATAAATATTTATATTTTTTGTTATTACAATATAATGGAAATATTTACCTTATAGACTACATCACAGTAAATAGGTCGATGTCAATATTCATTCATAAACACGTTATTCTATGAAATATGATAACATTTGTTGAGATGTGTATGTTACTCTTTGAAAATTAGATTTTAGAATCGTATAATATTTTTTAATATTTTATTTAATGAATATTTTTCAGGCATTCTTTTTCAACTCAAATATTTGTTTAGGACAAGAATCTGAGAAGCTTTTGATTGCACTTAGTCCTCAAAGGGCGTTTACACCTGCTTCAGGAGTGACAGCTTATTCCGATCAGGTATGATTTGGTGTAGGAGCCGCCTCCTATCCAGATCGCATAAGCAGTGATAGGGAGATGCATCTCAGACTTGTCACCTTTGCGAAAGGGGAACATCAGCTGCTCTGATCCAGCCCCTCCATTCAAAACGTTCAGGATCCCACATGTTCAGACAACCTACATGTTTAATACTAAGTGAGCTCCACACAATCCAGCAGTTACCCTACGAAGTAGACTAGACCTACGAAACCACCCATACACACCAATATATCGACTTTTTTATTATTCATTTGCACTCATTGACCATGTGTAGTGTTTATTTATTTATTTACGGTAACACCATTAGTACATGGAAAAAACAATAAGATATTCTTATATCCAACAATAAGCTAATGAAAATGATCCACATTATAAATTATTAACAATGCCAAAATAAATTGCTACAACATAACAATAACATATAAAATAGACTACATAGAAAATAACAATAATAGCATAGCAACAATAATAAATAGTAACAGTAATTATACAATCAATTATACATCCATCTGCACTTACACATATACTACATAGGAATAATTTATTACAATAAAAGGGGAAAAAAGAATCAAATGTATGCATGTAGAAAAGAGTAGAGGAAAAAATAGAAAGAAATAAATATATACACATATTACTATGAGCCAGGTGTTAATGTCTACAACAAAAGAAAATGTTTTTTCAGGTGCATAACACTATCACTGAAAAAGTCATGCTGGGAGGAGACGAGGTTTCCAAGTCTGTGAAGTCTCGGGATAGTGCTGTGATGTACATAATTGGTTGAGTAGACACGACGGCAGAAAGTGTGAAGGGACCTGGTCTGATGAGGCACTCGAAAGTCGATCCGCCTGAGCAGTTCTGGACAATTCACGTCTCCGTTAATTATTTTATGGAGAAAAACCACATCTAAAAGTTGTCTACGCTTCACAAGCGAGTTCAAACCCAAGGAAATCCCCAAATCCTCCAATGGCACAGTTCTGCACTCAAATCCACATTTGACTCCAACCACCCGCAAGAAGCGATCCTGTTACCCAGATGTGAAGGACGTATTGGTTTTTGGTATATAGAGTTTAGATCTTACTGAATTGTATAAATAATCTAGCAGTTAAACCTTCTGGATTCATCTAAACATAAATAAAACAGCTAACATTAAGGAAATATTGAGAACTTTTGGACGAAAAAATTTTCATAAATAATGGCTAAATAATATTTGTTTTCAAATGAAAATATTTAAATATTAATAAATCATAAATAAGTGCATTAAATTTGAATTTGAATAATTTTTCGGCTAAAACTCCGTTCTTAAGAACCACGTGGATTATTATAACACTCATTCACATACAGTAGTTTAAGAACAAAATCCTTAACTTATCTGCCATTCCAAAAATAATTAAACTGTGTGAGTGTATGAGTCTATGGGGTTAGTTCTTGTATTCGGATTATAATAGTTGCCTTTACAAATACAAAAAAATTATTTAAACACGTAAAGTAAAAATGAATTATGTTCCAATAAAAATTATGCTGTAGTGGATTATATAAGTAAACATATTATTATTGGTGAATACTAAGGCTCAATGTGTTGGAAAAAACTCTTTTTTTATCTATCTGCACGATATTTATAGCAATATGTGTACACTCATACATTTACATTAAATTGACCTATCGACTTCTAAATTTGCATGAAGCTTTATTTATATATTATAAATCGAGTTTTATGATGGAAGGGACAGCTCTATGTAATTCGACTGATCGTTAGTGAATATGTCTTTAGAATAACTATAATAATTATAGTTATCAATAACTAAACAATTATTGGCATCAGATTATTGCGGAATAAATATACTAGTAAACAAACTGAACACGAGCATACTTTATAATTTTCTTACACGAGACTTAGTCAAATGAAATAATGAGACCTATAAATTTGAAATTTTGCATGCACTTTTGCATGCACGTTAAGATTAACATGTTACTGAACACTTAGTGTGGTGTATACGTTAAATAACTTTTAAGATTAAATAACTTGTTACCTTAACCACTGAAATACTTTACCAATTCACAAGCCTATATATATATATATATATATATATATATATATATATATATATATATATATATATATATATATATATTATATATATATATATGTACTTTTATCCCACCTTTTAAATAATCAAAATCTTTTAAATAATGTACTTGTAAGGCTGATTGGATGAATTGTTTTGGTAGTATTATTCCTTAATTTAATAAAATATAACTGCCATAGTTTTATTTTTTCTGGCCTTACCTATAACTGAAGTAATAATTGCATTATTTCGTTTTAATATTTACTTATAATTAATCACAAGTTACACACACATTAATCACAAGTTATGATACAATGACGTGCGTTTACGATAGTATTTTTAAATATGATTTACTTGATAATTTATAATTAATTTATAGTTTGAAGACAATATTAAAAATGCGGGATTACGCTATACGAAGTGTTCTATAACCGACTTTGCTGACATTCATTGAGAATGAATTCTATGCTCATTTAACTATTCAGATATCCTACTAGGCAATCATGCAAACTGTAAAATCTTACTTCCTTCTGGAATATAAAAGAGGAATTATACCCGTCTACCTAGTGATAGGCTTCAATGATGCTAAGTCAAGTTTCTATGAATTATTGACATGTAGAAATGAACATTCGTGCAAGGTTTAAAGTATGCATATAAAATTTTTCGGAGATATCGTGCACATAATTAAGAACTGTAACTGCTGTGTGACAATTCTCCATACCTGGAATGGTTACGGAACTGGGACTATGGAAACGTAAACGTTTCACTATAACTGTTGTGACAACGTAACCGTTAAACGAAAGCCTAAATAAAAAGCTAAAAAAGTGTACCAAAACGTTAATTGGAAGGATGGTATAACTACAATATGGCACGATTCAAATACTGTATAAAAGCTGTATTTATTATTACTTCCTTTATTCCCTTACCTCCTATCTTAACTGCTATGTTTATACATTTCATTTAGCACTTTTTAATGTTAAACAATATTTTTATTACTTATATACGTTTTCTCTATTTTATCTATGTGTTGATAGTTTTACTGCAACACGTTATTGAAGTGACTACTTCTTTTTGCGCGCTGTGGATTTTAAACGTTTCGCATCACGGAACGTCACGCATCACGCATGTTCTCTCTGTAGCCAGTAGGTGAGGGACTATCGCAGCCATTTTGATTTGGTGCGTTTCTCGGTTCAGTGGCTGTCCATCCGTACTAGTGAGAGGATCTGCCACTTCTTGTTGAAGTGACGAAATCTTTTAACGAACTATGGATGTATGTTTTATACGGAAAAACTCTCGTTTCATGTCATTCACCATCATCCAAGTTCATGTTTTCCTCGTGTTTTTAAAATATAATGACAGCTTTACCGAAACTTAAGCAAACTGTTACAGAACAATCCGATCTCAATTTTAAAAAAAATTTTCGTCAATCAAAAATCTGTTTTGAGAGATTAAAAGGGATATACAGTATAAACGTTAATAACACACATCATCATATATGATAAGGAAAATAACGAAACGCTTCTCATATCTAGTGTTTTAGAATGATTTGTTTTGTACCTGTTCGATAAGTTTACTCATATTATTATTGACGTAAAGTTGTTCGAAATATCGCATCGACCGGGTCCATCTCTGCTTCTGCAGACTTTCCTTAGTTATGGATTTCTTCAGGTTAGGTTACTAAAAGTCCAATTTAAAAGCTGTCTGCATTTACAAAATCAACTAATACTCTGCTATTAGTATTTATATAAAATATATAGTACAATACTGCTTTGAGTAAATCTACAAACAACAAATTTATTAATTAATGAATCTAACGTTAAACTGATTAACTTACTGTATCATTTAATAGTGTTATTTAAAGTTAATTGAATTGTAAACTGAATTTTGGCACAATTAATACTAATTTCTATTACTGTTCACTACTAGTTTCGTCATGGTCGGATTTAAAAAGGATTAAAAATAAATGTATAGGGTCTTTATATTGTTGGATAAGCTGTAGTGTATATAATCCTGAAAAAACTCTTCTTTCTGTTGATTATAAATATAAACTTCTCACAATTACATTGGGCCTTATCTTACATCCAATTGAAACATAAATTACGTAAAAATATATTTTAATACACGCTTTGCAGAAGAAGCGATAAAAACTTAAATACAACGAAATTTGGGAGCTTCGAATCGATCAATGTATTGATAAACCTTGGATCAGTGTTAGGATCAAAACTGCCTTTAAGCATCTATATAGTCCACGAACTTTATTAAATACAATTCAATAATTTCGAGACAAAATGTTCTCTAGTTCACTTTCTCTTTGGTGTTATAACTACCAACCGTCGTTTTAAGTCCTAAATATTCTAGTGAGAGAACTGTCTCTGATATGTGGACATAACAGTACTGCAATAAATCCCTCCAGATAATATATACCTTTATAACCAAAGTAACACACACATGACTGTTAATTAAGGCCCGGTAGATTCCAGGAATGGCCACGGGAGAACAACACACCCTGAGGAGCCTCTACTGAAAATAACAGAAACCGGTGCCTGTGCTTTGTTTGAAGGGATGTGTGGTTCTAGGGTTACCAACTTGTGATGAGTTGAAGTTTGAATTATTATAACATGCATCCTCAAATTGTTATAGCATATTCCACAAATTATAAACGAAGTAATAATTACGTTTCTTTTGTGAATAACCTAAAATTCTAGCCAGAAACTGTTTGCTTCGTCACATTGCTTTGTCTTTATCATAGATTTAGATAATGTTGTAGTTCTTGTAATTTTTTTGTATGGCAGCATTTATAAGAAACAAAGCTTCATGATAGGCTTCAACTTGTCTACTTCTAAACGTGCAAAAGTAAATGGAAGCCGAGAGCAGATTCGTGTTGCGTATTTACTCAATATAGATACTATAGATAAGCTCTGAGAGTGAAATCAATCACAAGTCGAAAGTTCATTCTGCTAAAAGAGTTATTAGATTTAAGTAACTGTTAATTACAGATAATTATTAACATTATGTAAAAGAAAAGTGTGTAATTTTATATTATAAATTTAATTAAATTTATTAAATTTTTTAAAATTCCACTACTGTTTTTGTCTGTTTTTTTTTAAATACAAAATTACCAGTAATAGTCAATTTGTGGTTTTCTTTAGTAAATATTCACACAAGGAATTTGTTACTCGTGAAGTATGTAAATAACACAACAACAACAACAAAGAACATTGAAGTGGAAAGTGAAACGTGCAGTGCTACCAAATGAAATGCTTCAACTCTATTTCTCACGTACAACATCCGTTTTTGTTACCTTTGCTGCTAATTTGCTATATATATATATATATATATATATATATATATATATATATATATATATAATATTTAAATTCTTTGTCATATTATGCTATAGTTTGTCATTATTATAGTTACTGCTTTACTGTTATACTTGCTGTTTTGAAACGTAGATAGATATATTCTTGTAATATTATGCTATAGTTTATTATGTTATTTCTATTGTTATAGTTTATTTATTGCTACTGTTTTCCTGTTGTATTGTTACTGTCTAAAAACATTTAGATATTCTTGTTATATATTCTGCCTTGCCATAGTTTATTACGTAATTACTGCCATAGTCTACTTCGCGCATCAGTTACCTACTTTGTTCATATTCTTTTTTCTTTTTATTTAACTTATTGCATAACTTTTCTCTTTCATGCCATTATATTTGTTAAATAATTTATTGTAGGCCTATTTGAGTGTTGGGATGATTTTATGTTGCTTGAATTCCTAATATGTTTTTTATTTTTTTACTGCACTATTAGTATTATTTTTTAGCCATCCACATGCTTTTTTTGCAGAAATTCTTGTTTGGCTTAAGTTGTTTATTATATGAACCTTGAATATAAAATGGAGAAGTATGTCCGTTGGAAATAAATAAATAAATAGAAACAAAGTCATCAATGATTTAATACTGCTTCCTCAAGAATGAGTTTTCTAGCACGATGGGTCATTTGATGGGTTATTCGCCTTAATGTAAAATCGTGTGATTAAAAGACAATCAATCGACGCATGGCTGTTGAGTTTTGTTGTCCTCTTAAGTTGAGTGTGAAGTGAGAGCCAAATATGTTTCTAAATTAACTAAAAGTAAAACAACTCAGAACAAGTATATGTATTGTTATGTATAAAAAATAACCAAGTTATTTTATAATAAATTACAAGTAAGAACTCAGGGCTACCACTAAATATGCTAATTCAGATTTCTCATCTTCAATAACTCCTTTACATACGCTTGAACTGTTCTCTAAGGTGGGGAAATCCTCAGGGGAAATACCACCAAACCACACCGCCTAGATTACATAAATATATTTATACCACCTTCGGTGTCAACTACATTAGAGTTTAGGACTTTCGTAACATCTAAAAATCATATGCATTGGATAGGAGAAAGATGATTTACTAAACTTTTCAATTACGTATTTAAGATTTTACGGAGTACAAGCGAAGGAGCTTTATAACTGGTGATGGCGTTCAGGCAGAACACGTACACTTAGTGAGAAATTATTTGTGGTTGCCAAAAAATATATCAGTATAGACTAGTAACATGCAATTATGTTACATGATATTGACTGAACCTTAACTATCTGCTTAAACTAAAAGTTTTTGAAAACGAACGGTTGTCAGCATGAATTTATTACTTAATAGTAATTTCCCCAAATTTTAATAAGGCTTTGATAGCAATTATTCAATGAGATTTGAACGATACATGTTTTGTAATCCTGACTTTATCCACAGTACACTAATGTTGTGTTTGCATAACTTTTCTTTTAATAAATTTAATTTTTTTTCCAAACCAAACCGGTTTAAAAACAAATTTAAGGTGAGAATTTTTTAATTCAAAAATATATTTATTATTTTACTCGTACTTATTAATAACACTTTCTATTTGATTAAATTAATCTGTTTGTGTGCGTTAGAGATGTCTATTTAAGGTACTAGAAGAATACTTTTCTTAATATTTACATGGATATAAAGGCACAAGAATAAGTTTTCTAATGTTTAAATGTGTAAGTGATGTGTACATGTACACAAGTGTGTCGTTACAAGATAAACAATCAAGAAAATTAATATCAGAAAGTAGAGTTTGACTAGACACCGTTGTAGTGCGACAAGGAATACTTTCCAAAATCCTGCAGGGTTACACTGTACTGTAGTTTTCATCACGCGAAGAAACCAAAAGGAGGTAAAGTGAAAGTTATCTTGGGAAGATAGTAAGCCTTCTTTGTTTATTGTCAGCTCTCCGAACTACTTTCTCTCTTAATACTCAACTTACAGTATCTGCAAAAAAGGAAATAAACCCGGCCTTTGCTCGTAATTAAAAAATATAGAAGTCCATAGCCTATTTTGTTAAAACCGATTATGACGCTAATGTTTTAAAATGTAAGTTGGCATACATCAGACACTTATTATTTAATTGTTCAAGGTTAAAAACGATCAGATGTTAAGGGACTGACTTGAATATAACTTTTTGCGTAAATAGGAGCATGTCTGGTTGGAATGAATTTTATTTTTGACGCCAAAACTGACTACATTGTTGGGAGGATAGCTAAAATATGGACCTGGGTCTCAAAAACCTAGTTTGGAAAACACACGTTCATTTCCAGCACTTGTAATCTACTTTCGATCTCAGATATTTCCATTGCCATAGTTGTCTGTTAACCTTGCTCCGATGAACAAAATATATTTACATACTTAGGATTGAGAAGCTTACCTCGGGTAAAAGTTTTCTACTTCTGACTGTTTAAATTAACTTCTAGTACAATGTATTTATGGTGCCACAGTTTGGTTATCTGTATTGACTCCATTAAGAAATACTGAAATATTTCATTTTATTAAAAAATGTCAGATGGTTGAATTATTTAAAACTCAGTAGCACTAGGACACCTAGAACATAAAAATCAACAAAGAAATACAGTACATGTGAGCTTTTATATGTTCTCATAAATGGGAATATGTTATTGTTTCATTAAAACATAGTAAACCATGCATTAATAGATCTAAAACTTACAAATACATTATTTATCAACAGGCTTTATTATTCATATGTAAAAATGTTTGAGGTTAAATTTAAAAACTATTGTTTTGCTTTAAAAGGTTTCGTTATTACATTTCGACCGAACGCAATCTTAATACGTGGTTTGGCAATTTAGTATTTACTTTTATTTTTACTTAAGACTGTAATTGTTCCAAAAAAATAAATTTTCATGTTTATTGATTGCTGAAAAACGTCTAAAACCAGGTTTTATGGTAAGTGATCCCTGTTTATACTTAAATTTTTGCCTTGTCTCGAAGAACAAATTTTTACAAGATAACTAAAAATATAAATAAAATCTGTATAGTGTTTTATTATAAAAATGTATCTTTATATTCGTTTTAGGCCTATAGAATCTACACTTGTTTCAAAGAAAAGGAACGTGTCACTATATCTGGGTAACACTATGGATCTCCTGGAGCAGCACATCACTAATCCCAAATGTCGATATATTGGGATATAAGAGTGAATACTATTTACTGTCGTTCACTGCAGAGGATTGATTACGTTTTGCGTGGGTGTGACCTCCCTTAGTGTTACAGGTTGTTGCTGGTCTGCACATAGAGAAGTACTATCCCCTTCCTGCTTTAACTGGAGATGATGGAACAGAGCTGGCCTTCCCTTCTTTCAAGGAATGATAGCTTATATTCCGCTATCCCTCCTTTTGGATTCTCTACAGGAGGCATTATCTACTCCCAACTTTACCCGTCCTGAATATCCTGCCACCAGGTCCTTTTAGGACTATTTTCAATAAGATATATGCTAATTCTTCTAAGTGAACGCATAAAATAAAGGAATTCAACAATACCTCTTAAAAGCAGTATTCATTTTTTTGTCTGTATGACTGTCAGTGTGTCATTTTAACATACGTTATTTCTACTAAAAACGCACTTCAAATTCCCTGATTCAATCTAATTATAGAATGACGCTTTAAGAAAGATAAGCCTATTCATACAGCAGATCTGTATCATGCTTTTTTCGTAGAAGTTATTTTTAAACATGAGAAAGTTAGTTATTACCTAAGTGTAACATAAAACAATTATTTTTGGATTATTAAAATAATATTTTTACTTATTTTAGCAATTTTTAGTCAGGTTCATGGAAAAATGGAATAAAATATAAATACAATTGTATTAAATGAATATGAACAATGACTAAACAATATTTAAACGTGTTAAAAACACATTTTTAATTCATATTTCATTAAAGTACATATAGCTTTGTAAAGTTATATTTTATTTTAATAGGTATTTTATTACGAAACGATTCTTTCCAATTACTTATCATTCCTTTTTCATTCTCATACGAAATAAATATGACATAAACAAATCTTCAATTTCGTTTGAGATAAGTTACATACGAACTGGATGTTTGTATCCTTTGTCAGATAATACAGCTAATAAGTACGGTACGACCTTCATGACCGATAGTGAATTTACAATACTCAAGCAACTATCCTAGTCATTATACTAATATTGCTAGTAATTAATTGATAGTAATCTGCAAATGGACTGCTAGAACACGCATTAATTAATTAGTTATCAGTTTTAATAATTGTGGAATTGACTGCATTTACTTAATTTATTTTGATAGTTTATAAATGTTATTCCTTAAATTTTAACTGTATTTGTAGCTTATAAGTTTCTCAGGAAAATGCAAATGATTTCAAAACCTTTAACGCATACAGAATTGCCAAAGCGGAAATACCGTGCAGTGGTAGTCATTGACATTGGTTAATTAATACTAAATTAATGATCAGATAAATCAAATCAAAACTGATTTATTCTGAGAAAAACATGCACTCTATAATATACAAAATTTAAAGGTTAATAATAATTCCCCATGAAGACTGCACGTTTATGTGTGGGGAAAGAGTTCTACTCTTTGTTGCTAAATAAAACGTATTAATATTATCCTGTTAAAAAGGATATGCGTGTTGCATGTTGAAAAATTAGCAAAAACATCGTCAAGCATCAATAGAACTAATATTTTTAAAAATCTAAAATATTAATTTATCATACCCATAGTGGAAATTACTATTATTAAAACACCGGAACATTCATCAAACAGATATCCAGTTACTTATTAAACAACAGATATATTAATTCATAATAACAAAATAAATCTCTTAATTATTACTTTCGTAAGTTTGTTATTTTATTGTATTAATAAATTATTTGTTCTTGTATCATCAGTTTAATGTGGTTACTTTATGTGTTTTTGCCTCAATCGTATTAATTATTCATTTCATCCTTTCCGAATTAATCAGTGCTATGGTGTTTACTGTCATGTTCGCTTTAAATGGTTAGATATGAATTATCCGAAATCTTTAAATAGAGTGAACATTTTATAGATCTAGCACGTACTCTTGAATAAAACATGTGCCGGATGTGTCATAACTCAAAAACTAGGATCTATGGGGACAAAGTTCCAGGATTATATTTGCAGTAGTCATTTGTTGATGCTTTTGTTTACTGGTTAACAAAAATTTATAAATATGCTTTCTTTTATACATTATCTGGACAGTGAATAAACACATCCAGTACGTATGTAACTCACCAAAAACGAAATTGAAGATTTGCTTATGTCATATTTATTTCGTATGAGAATTAAAAAGGAATAATATGAATTTGGAAAGAATCGTTACCTACGAAGATATATGTTAAAATAAAATATATATTTACAAGCTGTATGTACTTTAACGAAATATAACTTAGGAATATGTTTTTGTAAAAAAAATGTTAACATTTTCTCTAGTCAATTTTATATTTATATTTTATACAGTCTTTTCCGTGATCCTGGTTTAAAATGGTACAAATTAAATTTTCCTGCTTACGATTATAAAAGAATAAGGAATAATTTGATTAATTTGTTCTGTATTCAAGAATAGTACCCAATATAATTGTAAATGTGAGATTACTGTATTTATTGGTTGCACTGCATAACTTGCGAAAGTGAGTATAACAGAGTTATTTGAAATGTGCTGTTTTATTGGTGGATAAGTTATTAAAGATTATATTGCAGAATACATTTTTACCTAAACATAGAAGTGTAATCAATTGTACACCTGATAAGACAATGAGAACATTCTATCATCTAGTTAACACTAAATGGCTTCTGAGTATTAACTAGATAACAAAAGAGCTCTATTGATGGCTAATGAGTCTTTGACGTCGAAAGGATGCAACACGTCAGTTCAGACAATTCTCTCTTGGAACCTCTAGCAAAACCAATTATATTGGCTGAGGGCTCTGCTTTTGGTAGCAGCCACGTCGCCGAGGACAAGTAGCAAATTAATTATTCACAACAATATCGCTTCAGAAGAAGAACGAACCACGAACTATTCCTTCTAACGATTATGATTCAACGAATGTACTGCAGTTCAATTATTTATGATCTGTAGTAGTGGTTGATATAGTTTGGGAACACGTTGAGGGATTAGCTTAATGGTAGTGGTTAAAAATTTATTAATTTCCATAAGTCATGCACTCCCCTGCAATGGAAGAATAGTACGTCAATAAACATTGTAGTGTGGTAACGTAACAAGGGATAAGCCGATAGCCCGGGACAAGTTTCATGTTTTGTTGTTTACCTTGTTATTCGTGACGTTTCAACCAATACGTCACGTATTTCAGTTTTAAATGTATCCTTTCGTAAGTGTTTATATAACAAACGGTTCTCCACCCCTAATGAGTAGCCTATATTACCTGGTTATATAACTTAAGTTATAGTCATTTGATTTTTTATAATATATATTGCATTACATATATATTGTTTAGTGATGACTAATTATATGTTTTTTTTTATTTTATTACCACTTATAAGAATGAAAATGGAACTCTCTGTGTGTAAAAATATTATTTTGTTAATTTATATTACAAAGGACATTTAACTACTGTAAGTAATATTATATACAGTTTTAAATTTATAAAAACGTTCTTAAAAAAATCCTTATCATCCATGTTATATGTATGGATGATATAATTTATTCAAACTAAATAGTTACATAATATTTTGTTTCCTTGGTTTCTATATTTTTCCAAGTTACGTATATCAGTAGGAAAGTATGAAATAATAGCATAACAAAATAAAATCACATATACACAATACATAATAATTGCGATTGAACCCCAGTATCCTATTGATAACCGCTTAGGTGAACTAAAGTATGTGTCTCCTCGCAGAATTCCTTCATTCACTTAGCTTCTTCTACGTAATTAGAGATAGATGTCATGGAGAGCTTCACTGTAGCTCCCAAAAACAGTTGATATCTTAGAGGAAAACACTCAAGACCTCTAAGATGTGTATTAGTTTGAATATAAATTAATTGAGTACAAGAAGAGCAGTAAAGTATAGTGTGTATTTATAAATACTACATCGTAATCGTAATAATACTTTTAAGGTGAAATTGCCTTTGTTGTGTTTGTTTTACTTTCATGCGTAAATTTTTCACACATAGGGAAACACATACCCACGCACACACAGCATGAGTATAATTAAAACTCTAGCCAGACTATTAACCTTTTATTAATATAAAAAGAAATTCAAAAGGTTTTCTCTAAACTTGAAAAAATGTATATACAAATTAACGAACAAAAAGTCTTATTATTTGTTATTACTTAAAAACAATAAACTACCTGTAAAGTCAAAAGATTTATTAAATTCACACTCTAAAAATTGTGAATAAATCTCAATTAATTTTGACCTCGTTATAAATCTTAATGTATTTTCAAATAATTAAATAGATTTAAATATTTTATAATTTAAACGCTAAAAGAAAAATATAATAGTGGCCTACAAGATTTTATTACTATGGATACGCTATAAAAGATTGGTACATGTGGTAAAGAAACTACTCTTTTGAAAGGGTTGGTAACTTGTAAGGAAATAACGAACTCTATTCATGTCAGCTCAACTTTATATTTGTATTCATAGACTGGCCTTTGAATTAAAGGCCACATTGAGAAGACTGGTGTGTTCTCTATTGAATAAAGTATCATAATACAGTTTGTATATTTGCTTTACCATGATTTACCTTAATGCTTTTAGTTTGGCCATTAATACATAAAATAATGTTTCATTTTCTGTTATTAATGCAGAAGAGTACTTTAAAAAGTACAATTATATAAATATTTTTCTACCTGTGAGTACTAAAGTATGTCAATACTGCATAAAAATGAAATAAACAAACTACTACTAGAAACTATTTTCTGTAAATGAAGTGGAGTATGTAACCACTTACCCAAAACCTCATTCGTATATAATCTAGTACATTCACAAAGAAAAAGATTTAATGGCGGCGCTATAGTATTTTTTACATAATTTAAAGTATGGAAGACCTAAGATTTTGGGGTTATCTTGTTTTGAGTTTCATTAAAACTAATTATGGTTGAATAAAAATAATTTATTTTAATTAATAACCATGACAATTATAGAAACTGATCATTATTGGTTACTTGTTGATATTCCTTTATGTGATGCAATAATATTTAAATCTAAGTTGATAAGACCTTGTTCCTTTTAATACGTATTAATTTACATCACGTTGAACTATTAGCAAGGTGGGAATACAACATACTAAGTGTTCCATTGGAAAATACTGTGAGTTTGCATGCAAAATTTGAAATCTACAGCTCTTTATTTCTTTAGGTGCATATATATAAACTAGCTCGTGATTTAAAAAGACATATAGCCAAGTAGTACTTTCTCCTACTGTACAGGGCTGAGTGAATAACAATGTTTGACTTTCGTAAAGACATGACTTTCCCTAAGACTCCTGGAGTAAATAAACGGGTAAAATTGATTGATTCACTGTTCTTATACTGATTATTATCCTTCTAAATACAAATCGTTGTACCGTAGATCCACATTAAGCTATTTAAAAGACAAGTTTTATTCGGTATGAAATAAAAAAGACAAGAGACAGAAAGTAGAAACAATTACAAATATTTAGAACAGCTGATTAATTACATTAACATCATGTTACACTATCAATGTGTGTGTATGTTTGTATCTGTGAAAGTGGCAATGTTGTATGATTGCAAAATATTATATTTAATGGCTAACTTTGACCGTAAAATGTATACTGTTTACGGTAATAAGGTATTTGAATTTTATTAATTAAGAAAAGGGTAGCTTTCCACTAAGCACTTAAGTGTTCATAATATTGAATTGAAATTTTAACACACATTTTTTGTTTTTTACTTAAATTATTTTAAGTAAAATATATAATGTAGCCTCTTGTTATTTGCATACTAACATAAAACCACAGATAATTACAGTGAAAAAAGATTGTAGGTGGGTTTAATACATTTTACCTCGTGCTATTCTTTATCACAGTATAACAATATGTGGGTGTAAAATAACATTTTAAATGGGAGTTAGCATGAATTTAAATTAATATCCTGTTTAAGTTTTAAACTTTAATTTTGAACCTATTTAATTGGTGATTTAAAAATTTAATAGTGAGATAAATTTTGTACTTATTTTTAAACATTTGTTTGTAAAAGCTAATACAAATTTATATTAGTACAAAACTTTAAAAGTTACAAATAATCTATATGATATTTTAAAATTTATCTATATTATTTTTTTATTGTAAATAAGATTGTAAATTCTCTCCTGGAAAACTAATTGAATAATTGAACTTCGTGCCTCTCATTTCAAGAGATAAATTAGGAACACTTAAGAGGCACACCGCTTAGGCGTTACAAGTTGTCAAACTGTGTTAACCATTGTGAGACACAATCAGCTCACATTCCGAAACTAGTTTCGCAGAAATGCGTAAATTAAATCTTACCGACTTTATCGTAACTTCTTGCTATGTTGTCTGTTTTCTGTCATATTATGTCTTTTATTACACTCAATAAATTGACTTGTTCCTAATTAAGCACAAATACTACTTTAGCTTTTTAATATTGACTATAGCAATAGAAATGGTGTAGTAATAATACCATAAATTTAGTATTATGAGTTTCTCATATTACAAGAATATCTAAAATATATTTGTGATTAATAGGGCATTAATGACTTGACCCACAGGAATGTATTCCAAGATGTACATACACTAAAAATAATTTACCTAACCCGTCTTAAATGTACAATATAGTTCAGAATTTACATCTAAACCATAGGAAGTAGCTTATTTCCAGAATGTCAGCTAAGGCTATCCTCGTGGGACTGGAAAATGGATGTCTGCTTATCCGTATGCGTGTAAACACAATTTTCTAGAACGTACTAACCAATGGACTTACATTTTGACAGGATGTTTAAGTTCATTATTTATAAGCAAGCGAGTTCAATGATGCATTGTCACTATATGTGATTTGGCTTAGAGTTTGATTCTTGTATGGTTTTTATACGTAACAATAGTAGCAAAAATAAAATTACAGAATAAATAATTTTGTAAACAAAATGTATACAGTCTTGTGACAACTAAACTTACAGCCCAATAAAATAAGCAACAGACATTAAATTTTGCAAGCAAACTAAACGAAGCCTGTGACCCGTAGTGTTCAACTTATGGATTATTGGACTATGCTGATGAGACATTTTCAAAAACTTTAAAAGTGTTCACCAGCAATATGATTTTGGGTTATATATATAATACGCACGGGATGTATGTTTTAGAAAATTAAATGTTACATCACATGGCATTCCTTAATGACATTCGACATGCAATTCCATTATGGTGGGATAATGGAACAACATTCAATTACTGATTCACTCATAGGATAAAACTACGCGTTATAGCAGCATGTATATACAACTCAATTGTTTTAAATGAATTTAACTACAAGTAGCTAAAACTATCAGTTTGTAAATCTTGTTATTTATAGTTGAATAGTATTAGGATAGCCAAGGGATTGAAACAGGGTAACAAATGGATCTGGATTGTTTCAGCAAGGGAGTTTTTAAATCTACGCAAGTGGTGTTGTAGAATAAATGGTGGTTTCCACGAATTCCGTTGTTATGAGAATAACGGATAAGTTGACATTATTCGTCGTCATATTGTCCTGCTGCCCTATACACTACATATTTATTCCATTTTTAATATTAAGATTTTAATATGAAAATAGAGCTAAGTGTATTTTGCTATATCTTAAAATATACTTTGTATAACACCCGCTTAGTAGAAAAGAAAATATAAATTATAGTTCGCGTATTAAATTTGTTATAAAATGCTTATTGATGAATGGAACTGTCTTTACTAGTGAATATTAAGAGCTAAAGACTAAGTAGTATTTTAAATTAAATTACCATTTACAAAAACGAGAAAGGAAATATTATTTGGTTGAGCGTCATCACTCGAAGAGCTGGGAAATATCTTTGTCTGTCTGGGTGCTCGCACGCTATCTTGATAACGGTGTGACATTACGTTTATTTCTACGTAGGAAACGCGGATTTAAATGATTGTTCATGTCCTCAATTGCATTTAGTTGAACATTAGTAGCGGAAAAAATAGCATAGTTAATTAATTTGTAAACAAAGAACTGTTTTAAAATATGTAGCATAAATATGTAGGATACCTACTCCAACCTTAATATACATCTTTTGGTGATTTATTGTGTAAATGTATCAAATTGTAAGACAACTCGAGAAAGATTTGAGTCGAAATTCAAGAATGAGTTATATGACGGTGCATGTTCAACTATAATATTTGGCTGAGCGTCATTGAAGCCTATCACTAAGTAGGAAGATACAATTTCTCTTTAATCCGGTGGACCAGAGTCCAGCTGTAGCACACCCCGGCGTTTAGCAGCTTTTAGCCTTAAGGAAGAACCGGTCTCTAACAGCCTTTAGGAACCCCTTAGTATCAAAATCCTTGTCTTATGGAAGATCCCATTCTCTGCCCACTCCCAACATCGGCAATTGGTGGCTTTAGGGAGCTTTCATCATCTAGTGCCTCCTGGCCTCTGATATAACCCAACCTCTGGAAAGTTCCACCTTTATAATTCTTGGTATCTGGAAGGCCATGTAAGGCCATTAATGGGTCTGAACTAATATCCTTGGTTAATTGTTAAACATTTGTATGTCCCCACGATATCTCAACAGAAATTAACAATAGGCTTGAGGTTTTTTATTAAACTTAATTTTTATATAAGCAACATGGCGTTTGAATATGGCTCATATCCTTGGGACTTTGCTGAGCGTTAGCTAATATTTTAAAATAAGTCATATGGCTTAATATAGTGATGGTACTAGACAGGTTTAGAAAGGATAGATTTGCCTCCCAGGTGATGAAACACTTTTTTCTGAATGATTGCATGTCTGTCTTTCTCTCCGCGATATTATTAAGTTTCAGGTGATCTCTAGACTTTAAATTTTGCATGAAACGCTAGCAAAGCTTGTTGCGTGACACATGGAGTTATGTACTCCTTATTGTGTTTACCAAACAATACGATTGGTCAGACAAATTTTACAAAGTTTTATTTAATTAAACGCACTATTTTTACTGTTTATAAGACAACTCAATTCTTGTTTCTCTCTTTTTCTGATAATTTAAAGGATGTTTTGCGTAAATTATAATAGAATAATTAATACTTATTCCAATAATTGAGAGAATCGCCCAAAATTTGTTAAGATATTCTGCTGGTAAATGTCATAACCAGCTAAAAATCTAGCGAGTTTTATAGTATTTTGAGGGAATTCATAATTGCGTTTCAAAAAATGAATTCAAACACGATAATCTATTGTTGGCGTATTTATAATTCTGTTTATTTTCTTCATGTTTCTTAAAATCTATAGGCTATGTTATTTAGGCTATGTCAGTTTCTGTGCAGGAAAAGTCCTTATATCCCTCCTTAATCCCTATATCTCAAGATTCAAGAATTGGAACTGGATAATTCATATCCTATTAACATCATTAGGTAAATTTAATGAATAAAGTTTGTTTTGAACTTCTACGTTGCCAACTTTTTTTCTCTGCTCAGGCATACTCAGATGGTTGACTCAACATTCCAGGAGTCAAGTATTTGACTGTATCCGATGTCAGAAGCTGACAAAGCGGAAGGTGAAATGGAACTCAACTTGACATTCCGAAATGCGATATTAGTGGAAAAGTATTATTCACACGCGCGCACGCACGTGTGTGAGCACGAGTGTGTGCATGCATTGGCAGGGACCAATTAAACTGATAGATTTTAGACAAATTGTGCTTGCGGACCAAGTTTCTAAAGCGACAAACAGGTCCGTATTATTTTTAATTTGTTTCCTAAGGAATCTAAGGGATAAGCTTTCATGAGATAACATTACCAATTTTTATTGTACAATATTCGTTATATTTTGTACAATTTATTAAATTTTCATTTTTAATGTCAGTCAGATGTTCTTAAATAGCGCATTATATTGATTAAAAAACCATTTATAAGAAAATGTTTTAGTGATTTTGTTAGTTTTACGTAAAATTAAACAGAAGCTACAGGATTGAGTTTAGTCTGATTGTTGAATTTGGTTACTATCTGGTTTATTAATTTTTGAAATCATAGTGTAATCATCAAATACCTCCAGATAACCTCCATGGTTATTACATATTTTTTTTTTATCAAGAAAGGTAGTTTATACTTTAGGAAATCGAAATAGTTATTTTAATATTTTTATTATTAATTTATAATCTGTAACATACGTTTAAAAATAATGTTATTCTATTTTAGATTAAAAAAGCACTCGCCTCATAACTTCCAAAATAGCATCACAGATATACAGTTTTAATTTTTATTGGTATTTAATGACCAGTTTACTCTTTGTTGGTTATCATTTCTGGATTATCTGACACTGGGGTTTTATATTTTGATTTTATTAAGTACCTAAAAAAAGGTAGTACAATATATAAAGATTGTTTAAAATTAAGAAGACGTGTTTGTGCAGGTTCAAGTCAAGCCATTGATGGAGTTCGCAGTGGCAAACTTGACAGCCGCTTTGTTTTCTCTTTGACAGCTTTCATTAGAATAAGTGAAACTTTCCGATACCACAACTGAGAACGTAAACTTTACGCTTATTGCAGTTGAGTTGCTTTCTGTTCTATAACTGTTAGGGTCTGAGGGACAGTCTTTCATAGCAGTATATGCTTTCTTGTTATTAGCAACGGAATTTGTAATATTTCAGACTTCACTATTAAAACTAATAGTTTCTGTTACTTTATTTCATTTAGAGTTATGCCGATTAAAATTTCTTGTAATTTGAATAATTAATGCTACAAATAACAAAATATCCGTGTGTTGTGAACCTTTCTACATAATATTGATTTTATTAATAAATTGAGCAATGGTAAACTAACTCAGCTTAAAACTTAACATGTCTTTGCTTCGATTGTATTGATTAAGAGCAATTTTAAAGGATAAGAGAATTTTGGACATTTAATATTTGTATGTGTTAAAATGTACCTTAATTAAAAACAGTTTACTGATACAACTGAGTATTAAATCTTCGAGAAAAGTACTATTTTGGGTTAATTACAACAAACCGTGACGGACAGATAAACGAAAGCCATATTGGGTTCTTAATAATTTTTCGAAAATATTGTTTTATGTTGCCAAAACATATACTTTTATAATTGATAACAGTGGACATTATATCTCTCAAATTGTCTTGTTTGAAATTAAAAGGGGAGTCGGTTGACCCTATCTAACCCCATGTTAAATTACCAAAGTTTCCGTACCTTTATATCAGTAGCCGTTTATGATATCAACATATTTTTTTTTATTTTTTTTATTGAAGTTTTCTTAATCTTTTCACCCGAAGAAATAAAAAAAAATTAAAATTATTATTTTTTTATTTAAAAAGAAAATTTAAAACACCATGTTTTATTGTAATTAAATAATTAATTTTTGTAATTTTTGTGTATTAACTTTTGTAGTTATAAATATTTTTAAAATCTGCCAGGTCAACTTTTTTAGTTTTAAATTTTCTACAAAAAAAAACAAAAATCATTGAGATATCTTGAGTAGTTCCTGAGATAATGGTACATAAGTGCAAAAAAGGTAAACTTTTCGGGAAATCGCGTTTAAAAATTATTCTAAGCAAATAATTATACATACACCTACCTTACTGCATTCCTGCTCCATAAGATGGCTTGTCTGGGTCCTCTTCATCCTCATATTCATCCTCTAGCCTTCTTCTTGCCAATACTGAACTCTGCCGGCACTTCTTCTCAATTTCACTGACTGCTTTCTCGGCTTTCGCAATTCTAGTTTCATCTAGTTTCTTTAGCGCACTCGCACAGTTAACCCCAGCAATGATGCCTAACTTAGCTAGAATTTTGCACCTAGCTAGGTTGCCCAGGTTAAAACAAGCTAAGGCTTCATGCACACCAGTTTCTAGAGTCTTCAACATAACAAATTTTCTTTTAGGCAAGCGGGACCAAATCATGTTGTTCAACGACTTGCTCATGTTTTGAGTACCGCCATGTAGATATTTTTTGACTAATTCAAGTGCAGCTAAGTCTTTGAAAATTGGCTTGATTACATCCATGATACTCGTGGGAAGGTGGAAGTGTGCGTTGTGGTCGTACCTTTGCTTCTTCAAACTTGCTTGCCAATATTTGCACCAGGTATTACCAGTTTTTGGCCAAAGCGCGTGCGCCGGTTCCTCATTACTGGAAACTAAATGAAAAAAGAGAGCCCATACTGCTTGTTTCATTTGTTGCAGGCTGGTTGTACTCCTCCTAATGGCAAGTCCATAATAAATAGCTATTTGTTTTGTAGCAACACCAGTAAGTCTGCCTCAGCTGCCAATTGATTTGCCATCAGAAAGTGTTTGGTTGCCCTTTTTTTGTTTCAAAGCCAGTAGTCGTGTTGACATTCGCTTTTGGACTTGTCAACACTAACACTTAATAAAATTACTGCAACACTATTAATTAATTCTAAAAAAAACGGTCAGTACTATACAAAAATTGAGACGGTGACGTGAAAATTCGTTTCGACCAACAAAGTCGATCAAAAATCTATGCGCACTGTTTTACAAAATAATGTATAAAATGAGTTATATTAAACAGATTTGCATGAAACCTTTTTTAAATCAATCCTAAATATATTTATAACAAATTTGAGTAATAAAAAATATCGAAATTTTTTACCCTTTGAGTCAACCGACTTCCCTTTCAAATGATACAACGTGGTAAATATATTCTATTATTAAGTCTATTAATTTCTTTATATATAATTTCTTAAAATTTCCTGAACCTGAAAACTGTATGAGATAGGACAAAATAATAAACTTTTAGCGTCTGAACTACCGTAATCCCTTGCCGTTGTATCATATCCATATCCATACCTCAACTAATCTCACATGCGGAAAGACAGCATGATTCTCTAGAGTACATAGACACTAGGCAAAGTCATTAAATCGAGCTTCAGTAAGATTCCTCTACACGAAATGTGCAGATTATTTGAGTTGCTTTGTTCAGTGTAAACATAATCAGAAAACCTTTTCCGACAAACTATCCCACAAAATATATCTAGATAAGTATGGTAAAATATAATTCTGTTGTAGTCCGTGTTCAAAATAAATAATATTTATTACATAATATGCAATCAGAATTAAATATAATATATACATTTCTATTAGAATAATATTATTGATTAGACATTTCTAGTCTGTGATGTGTTTGCATAACAATAAAATTACAATTTCTAATAAATAATTACATATATATATATATATATATATATATATATATATATATATATATTTACGTATTTAAGTTGTTATATACATGAAGTTTTATAAGTGAATTACCATTTTATTAACTGCACTTTAAAACTAATGTGAATTAAATTTAAAATGCTAGAAAAGAAAACGCCTTTAAGCATAGATATTTTCTTACATTTATAACAAAGGTTTCCTCAAAATCTAATTCAGCAGTATATAAATGTATGGAGGAGAAGCTAACAGTTTCCAAAGCAACAGCTGGGGCATGTCTGACAGCTGAGTGTGTCAACACTGGACAAGTATATTTTCGTTGTGACAAAACTGATATATCGTTTTAATACGTCTGCATTGCAGCCGTGTATTCGTTATCACTTCCAAACTTTTAATACCTATTTGCTATTACGCCATGAGAATTTTAAAATTTGATTACTTGAGAAGTATTTTTTTTTTATTAGTTCTGTCTGTTTTAACCCTTACCACTAAGACGTTTATAACAAATTATTACCATTAACATGCATATTACATTGTACCTATTGCGAAACATTTTTGATTATATTAATAATAAAAATCAAAGTAGAAAAATAATATTTGCTTCCGCAGTGTAACGGTACAGTTGGACTTAAAATTGCTGGCGCAAAAAAAATAGTAGAAGATACACCTTAATAACAAATCATGCAGCTTAATACAAAGCTCCTAATATTATTCAAATTAATAATTTTATTGAGACAGAGTAGTACGGCACTGAAACAGTTTCTCTTTATTGTCACATTTCTTAATTATTGCTATAATTTTCAATATATTTGACGAATAGTTTTAAGTTATATTTTTATTATTTTCAATTAGTAATTTACAGTAAATTATTTATTTATTTTTAATTGCTTTTTTAGACCAACTTTATTACAATTTTATAAATGCTTTCGATTGGATACAATGTTAAATATTTAAAAGCTATGCATTATATATGGTGCTTTATACTATGTATGTTAGACCCTGCAAATGGTCTGAATTTTTATAAAATCCTTTACCTCTGGCCAAGTTAAAGAGCTTTTCATCTAAAAAAAAACTGTATGTTTTTAATTAAATTTACATTTATCTTAAAAACAGTTTGAGATATGATGCTGAAGTTTTTTGCAACTAACAGATTAGTATGTTTTAAAGTTGTGGTAACAAAAAGAAGATTGCAACTTATAAAAGATAAAAAAATACTTTTAAAAGCTGGTTTTTATGAACAATTTTTAAAATGCTATAAAATTTTTTATTGAATTCACTGAAAGCAATAGGGATGATTTATACTTTCATTGACTTTAAACAGTAAAACTTTCAAGTTTATAGGTCATATGGTTTTAGATATAGGCAAATGTAGGCAAATTGAAAGCCAGTTTAAAATGCGTGGCACAGGGCTTAGTGATACTCTAACGGTAAAAAGATTTAAAATCTAGTAAGTATGTATTATTACATGAATTACAGAATTTTTAACTCAAAACTATTGATACTGTGAGGTAGGATAGCTTTAAAATATGATAATTATGTTGTCATACACATAAATTCCAATTTTTAAAATTCAAAACTGGGATGGTAGAGTTAAAATGTGTTTGCGTTAAAAACTAACAGAAATCTGAGTCCTTGTTAAGGAACGGTAAAACCTAATTTTCTTGTTGAAGAAACTCTATGACATATCGAAGAGAATGGTCACAAAATCTCAGTATCGTAAAGTTTAAGAATCTTCCAGTTCGTGAGTTTCTGTCAACGTTCCAGATTCCGGTGTACTCCTTACTTCTAGTAGAGTGCTTCCGCTATAATTCAGTTCGATATTGTAAAAGCAAAAAGGCAATACTTCTTATTGAAATAACAAATTATTACCTTGTAATTTCATTCAGAGGCGTATTATTTATGTTTTACTATTTATCTCCATTTAATATATATTTTATGAAATATAACCGAATAATATTAGAATTTTAACATCTGTTTAAAGAGTTTTATCCTTCGTTTCATATTAGGAGATTGTTTTAATTCATTGTATGGAATAAAAGTTTTATAGCATAATTTAAACTTATAAAATTTATATTCTCTTGCGTTTATTTCTATAATGTAAAGCTGATTTACAATCTGTTGTTTATAGTTATTAAACACCCAACGTTCGGATACAAAAGTGTATATTAGGTTTAATACCAACAATTTGATCCATTAATATGCATATAATAACATGCATTGTTGCAATGCATTATTAAGATTAACCAAAAAAACTTTGGAACATTAGCTTGTTTTCATTTACGTGTTTATTACAAAAATACTAGTTTTAAATTTAAAGATTGATAATGCCTCCATCTAATCACATATATTTAGTATAATTAGGTAACTTTCTTGTCTTTATTCATATTGAATAATCCTGTTTCTCTGTCATGAATTAGTCATAAGTAAATAACTTAAAAACATAAAACTAAGTCCTCAACTTAACCCGTATATGCCTAGTTATTAAAGAAAGAAATGAACACTCTGAGCAAGCTCTAGTCGTATTCCCTCGCCATAGGGCTACAGTAGGCAGTTACTAGTTAAAATTAACTAATACAATAGAATCATTTATAAGTTAAAAGGTATTTTCTAAAAGGTTTCCCTCAAAATTGTTTTTTGTATTCAAATTGCATGGTAATTTGAATATTGGCAGTTTCACAATTAATTATACAATATGCAAACACCGTTTGTGAATAATAACTTGTTGGATTAGATTATATGTGTCGGTTGAAAAATATCGAGGCCAAAGTCATCAATTCTAAATGTGCTGACACTATAAAATATTTTATATATAACCAAATTCATAGTTAAATACTTTTTAAATGTGATTCATTCATACGTTCAGCACTATAATGTATCAAAAAAACTAGTATTATTCTTATATTAAACCACTTATATATCTTAACTCTAGGTTCTCAACAGTGTGTATCGTTTTATTAATACACATACAAGAGATTACATTTTACATAAATAAAAATATAAAACCTTTATTTTTGGCTATGGAAGTACTCATTAACAACATCATCTTGCAGCATTTTGAAATGTACTTATATAATAATATAAATATAAATAATTTACTAGGAATTAAAATTCAATTAATAGTTTATTGAAGAAATTATACTTCAAAAATATTCAAAATAAAGTTAATTATAAAATACTGGAAAATTGCATGAAGATATCGTTTGATATAACTTCAATTTGCTTTCATACTATTTTAAATTTTAAAATTAGGTATCTTTTTGATCTGTAATAACATATAAAGTGATCTGCATATACCAAATATTATACCACTATTTTCTTATTTACTTAAACAAATCTTTATGTATATTTTACCAACAAAGGTGCATATTAAGGGATATAGTAATAACTTAGGAATGAATGAGTAGTGTGTTTCCTAATCTGTCACCTGGAACGAGGGATCCTTAAAGTGGGAATAATACCAGAATTCAAACAACTCTCTGTACTGATTACATGTTTTAGGACGTTGAAAGCCGTGAATCTGTCACTAGAACAAGAAAATAATGGTACGGTATACGAAAAATCGCTCATACTTCATTATGTCAATGGTATTTTAGATCTTTGTAAAGGAAACAGAGAAGACAGGATATCTTGGAATTAGTAACATTTATTCTAAAATAAACAAGGTAAGAGTACTCCATAGCACCTGTCACGTAACATCGCGATATCGTGACGTAACATCTGAAACAAAGAGCATAGTACGACAATGGTCGGGACGGTGATTAGAGATGCCACAAGAACTGCCTAGATTGAGTTCCTCGTCAATCCTTCACCTTCTGTAGTTCGGTTGTGACGTGATTGTTCTCTTAGCTCCTGTGCAGTGAAACTCCTTAGCTCCTTTCTCTCCAGACTGGACTTCATGCCATTTATCAGGTATCACTGGATATTTATTTTAATTTTAGTGGCAGTCCATTGTCATATTTTATTTATTTTTTTAATGTCTCAGAGTAAGTTTTGCATCTGAAAATGGGGTAGTTTTCAATCCTCGGAACGCAGTGATGTACTTTTTAGTTACATATAGGAGTTGAAAATGTCCGAAATCCTACTATCATTTCAATCATAATCTTATACAGCATTCTGTGAATTGTGGCTGGAACAAATATCGGTGACTGACCTTGGGAGCTAACACAGTTCAGTTTAGACAAAAATAGTCCTAATGTCTAAATAATGAAACCAGGGTTTGTAATAACTATTCTATCATATAATTTTTGTATTTTACTTAAATTAAATCTATTAAATTTTTTTAATATTTTATAACTATTCAGGATTGTGACAAACAAGCAACTTTTCAGTAAAAAACGAAATATCATTTATCTCCCAACGTATCAGGCAGACATACTACGTGGTGAGCAGGAACGCCCCACTGGATCTAAGAAATAGGCCGGAAGTTGGAATGGTGACAGAAGTTCACAAACCGGAAGATCCCGGAACTTTATGATACATATTTATTCCAGTCCAGTCTTATTTTAGTTATTTGAGAGTATTATTTGAGAAAGTAGTGATTGATGGTTGTTTATCGCTCAAAAATTATGTAATTTAATTCATATCCTTCTTTAATTTAAAAGGGTTGTCTTCTTGAATCAACCAACAATTTTAAACACATTTTTAACGGTGATTGCAGGAACAAATAAATTAATACTAATAAAATAATTATCCAATTATGGAAATTATTTTATTTTAATGAATTAATTTATTTTGGTTTTTAATGTCAGTACATTTTTATGTTTCAATACAAAATATGTGCAGTTGATATGCGAAGTAAAATGTCGTATATTGAATGCAATTTAATAAAAAAATCACTAAATTGTTTTAACAAAAGTATTTATAAGGTAATTAATTATGTGAAAAGTTAATCTAAGTTATCGAAACATTATTCAAAAATAATAATATAACGTTACCTTCAAAAACGAGAAAACCAGAGAAACAATATTTATAAAACGAGGACAATGCCAGCTGGAGTGACAAGTTAAGGATGACTGACTGACTTGTATGTAAGTGTCATAAAACAGCTGATTTTATTCCACTGTCCTTGAATACTGTCAATATAAACATGCTTAACGTCACTATTCTATCACAATTAAAAAACCTGTTTTAATAATTTTTAAAGTTTGTGTCGCTTAGCCTCCTTTCGAAATTGTATAAAATGCTCTCCTTTTTTTAATGCAACTCAAAATAATTTTTAGTAATCCAGGGACGTATCCCTTCTGATGTAAACAATATCCAACAAGGTATCTTTTTTACATGGCTAATTTCTAAATTACTCTTTAAAGAATTAACAAACTTATAGTAACAAATATTTACATTGTCTATTAAATGCTGGTATTGCTTATAGAATTTACTATAATTATGCTTAAACAAATTGCAACCTAACACTAACTTATGATGTTCACAATCATCATGAGTGCTATGTGTGTGAATATTTGTTCTTGAAGAATTATTACTTTTAAGACATTTAAGATCTATAAAACAATAATCAGTCAAACCAATATCAAAAACTACAGTCAAATAAATGTATTAAACTATGACTAACAAAAATGTGATCGATATTCTCCAGTGCTTTAGTTATTCTAGTCGCAAAATTATTTAAAGAATGAATTGCATTATTATATAGAACTCCAAGGTAATTTTTGGTAATTGCATTATATTTTGTTTTTTGCATTTTTTATTGCGAAATATTTATATTAGTGTCACCAAGAAATAAAACATTGCGTGTAACTGTATATCACAGCTGTTGCAAAAATACATTTTCGTTAAAATGTTGTAGTATATTATACTGTATAACTTATATAAAAACAAAAGTAAACAATGACTTTTCCCTAAATTAATATCTAAAAATAAAGTATCAGCTGATTGCGAATTAGAATCGTCTGTATAACAAGAACTGAATCTTTTACACTTCAAATAACTCCCTGGCCTGTAGTTATTATTGCACTGAAAAACAAATTTGTAACCAGTTATTTAAATTTAATTATTTCTTCAAAACGTATCCAAATATCACATAAAACAATAAACTTAGGAGCTGGATTTAAAAGCGTTTTATTTCTAAGACAAACTTCAAAATTGTTTCTAAAGCTTATAATGTTTGAATACAGTAAGTTAAAGCATGCATTTTCTTCCTGAATGTCAAAAAAATCATTAAATTTTGAGTTGAGCCTATTATTTAAACTAATAATACACAAAATGAAAGAAATATAACTTTAACCTAAAAAAATTACCTACTCTAAAAAAAGAGTAAGAAAAAACACACATATATAATTATGAACAACTGTAATAACTATTGGCCCCACATCTCTCGTAAGCCTAGCGTCTTCGTCTTGTATCTCTGCGTTCTCCCTCTTCAGGCTTGTGAACCGATCAGAAATCAATTCCATCAGTTTTGAGGATGAATTAAGCTTTTGCGATATGAACTGAACGCAAGTTCAGCTACTTCACTCTTGAGGGTTCTCATTTTGCCTAAAACATCTTATTAATCTGACCCATCACCTTCAACAGAAACTCCTTGATTATAGCAGTCCCCGGGGTGGTACACGTACTACAATGGACAGAAATAGTACAACAGGTCCTGAACGTCCAGTTTCGGTTGTATCGTGTGTTCTTACCTTCCAAGTCCTCTTTAACACAAGCGAGGTGGGAAAAACGTCCACAACCACCGATACACTTGATAGAATAACTTTTCCACTGTCAATTGCTTGATTATAAACACCAAAAATAAACGACATTATTAATCAAATAAACAAACAAAGCATAAATAAGTTTAATAAAGGCAGAATAAAGCACTTTACAAGGACACGAATAGACGTGAGCGACTAAGTAGAGATATAATGAATTGATCTTCACTAATTATTTATGAATTAATCTTAATTAATTAATCTTAATAAATTAATCTTCACCAATCAACAGCCAATAAAGATCCTTTATTATATTTAAAATATTTAGTGGATCTAAAATTTTGAGATTTTAATGCCAATGTATTTAAGAGTATTTGTAACCTATTACAAAAGAAGAGGACAAATCGACCTGTTTATTTGTAACACTTTTTTCCATGAATCCTTTCTAAGCTTCCGAGCTGATAATTATTAAATTTAAAAAAGAAGGTGCCCAAGAGTGTTCCCACCTTTGTTTTTCTTAGTATTCGACCAAAAAATGACCATAATTATTACATAAAATATAATTTTTCATAGACATACATTATCTAGACAGAGAGATGTGCGGGCATGCCGTTTTCTCAAAATCACCAAAAGTAACCTCATACATTCCGGGAAACATAGTGTTTGTGTTATGCTTCAGAATAAGGCCCCTACTGGATGAATTTATATTATTTAAACTAATTAGCAGTATTGTATTAATGAGTCCAGCACTCACATATTACGATGAAGTGCTTCTCTACTGCTTACATAAAATATCGATTAATTTATTCATGAAAATGTAAAAAATCTGAGACTTAACATAACAATAAGTTTAAATTATATAATGTAAAAACTATATCGTTTTATTGAACAAAACGTTAATTTTTATTGACTAGGAGTATTGAAAATTGTTATAAACCATGTACGCTAGTCTGTACCCAGTTTATAATATATCAATACACGATCATATAAGATGTTCTAAATGTGTAAAGCTTCCTAATATCAATATAAATACATTGTACCATCGTTTAGACTTAACATGAATATGCAACAAATTTCTTTTAACGTAAACAAATTTTTCCTAAAATTGCAATCTAAACATTTACTAGAAACTAAGCAACAACACAAGATTAAATTTTCCTTGGATGGCCTTGCAAGAAATGGAGTATGTATTGAAGTGGGCTTATTTATATCCCAGCTGTAACAAAGAAATGTTAACCGCAATAAAACGTGAGATCAATAAATCGAGTTTCACAACGCCCAACTCGAGAGTAAACATGTCAACATCATCCTGCTATATCTGGGAGTCGATTTACTCAACCATAAAAATAACTTACACGAACTAAGGAAACCCGAATGCATTAAAATTAAGCTGCAGGAAAACTTACTTCACCAATTTATTGACGTATATAAAATTTACAGGTTTTTTGTATTTCTAAGAACAAAGAAAATGGAATAATACCGTGATAATTTTATTACTGGGTTAAAATACAGTAGTTTGATCATATATATGGGATGGCTTTATGTGTACTAATATGTGGTAGTAAAATTTAAATAGGCGCCCTCCTTAAGAGATTTCAAGATGTATGGAAATATCCTGTTGTCTTAAACATTTGGGTACAATTTTCAATTTTAAGGATAACTTGATTTTTATAGTGGATTATATTTAGGTTTTGTGAAGTTTTATAGTAAAATAACATAATATTAGATGGTATTTTATACTGATAATGCCAGCCGTACATAAAACACAGTGAGACAATGTTTTGTTACATTTATGAGCTTGTTAAAAGTAGGTCAGCATGTTATTTGTGATGGCCTTCTATTGATATCAATACGATACTGTTAATTATCTGGCCATGATAATAATATTCTCCTACAGTAAAAAAACATTGTTGCAAGGAGTTTCCCAGCAGAGAGACAAGTTTCAGCAATTACTGGCCTTTCTCCGCCACTACTCATTTGCAACTTTTAACTCGGGGGTTTAATGAAGTACCCAGGTTTCATTACATGAAACAATGTGATTTTAAAATGCCTCCCCTTCTTCAGGGTATTTATCTAGAAACCTTTCAGCGATCTCCGGTCTAACCTGTTTTTGGTTTTTAGTTTTTAGTCCACAACCTGGGAACCCATCGAACACAAAATTCCTTGACACTAAGTTGATTGTAGTTACTTGCTAATTAATTATGATAAAAAATAAATTTATTGAAAACAAAAGGTTTATAAAATTAAATGAAACTATATAACTATAGGTTTATAGAATTAACAAAGTTTACATTTAACAATCCTGAACTAAAATTAAATTAATTAAAATAATGAAATTCAAAAGTGTATTATCAAAATGTATGTTACATTAGTTAGTATAATTAAAATTCAACTAAAACCCTTTTTGAAATGTTTTTATTGTCATACATTATTTAGAGGTTATTGCACACTTATGATGGTTTAATATCGAAACACGTGTATGGCAATAAAAATATTTTAAAAAGGGTTTCAGTTGAATCTTCATATAACTAATATAAAGATAACCCCATAATATGGAGTTAATAACGTTACATTTGTTATTTAAAATAAAATTACTTTGACACAGTTCTTGTGGTTCTAGTAACTGCTGATACCCTGAACGTAACAGAGCGGTATTTTAATATACGCTTTGGCTACAATGTATGGTGACTATCATACTAATTCTTACTTTTGAATTATTTTGAGTTATTTCTGAATTATTTCTTGACAGTTCATACGGAAAAAACAACACAATTCTACAAAGCTACGAAATCTTACGCGATTTAGAACATATTTTTATAAAAGTGCGACCAACATTTTGAAAATAATATACTTTAAAAACTGAGGTATCTACACATACTCAAATGTGAGACGCAATAACAGATCAATGATACTATTCAGAAAACTACTTAATCAATGATGTTTAGCATGACCATTATGCTAGTCAGAAAAGAAACATGAGCAAGTAACTGGAATACTCAGACCGACTGGCTCGACGTGCCTTCCCATACCGAGCAAGTTTTAAGAAGGAAGCAAGTTACAAGAACCAACAACTAAATTTGTAAACAATTGACGCTTCCCCTCTCACCCTCACGCGACCCGTCGTGACCAAGAATACGACACCGAACAACTACAAATGATTTAATTTGCATATTACCTCTGAGAACTTAATTTCTGAGAGTAATTGTAGTAAAAAAAAACAAAACTAGGCTCCACACTTAATTTAACTTTACAAAGAATACAGTTGTTTTATTTCAACAAGCCGAATGTTTTTGTGAGATGTCTTACTTTCTTTCCAATATAAAATAAAAGTTTCAACCACACTCAGTGATAGGAACTTAAAAGTTCCGAGAAACAATTTTCATTGTATACTTGTTGTACCTTCTTTGTATCTTGAATATATTTTATCTCGTTTCTGCCGTGACGATTACCATTTAATATCGGCCTCTCGTCAGTCGTATGTGGTTGACCGGCGTATGCAGACCTATCTTGACCTGTATTATCTAGTTCAGTTTTAGTGTTATGTTTTGTTTTTATTACGTGTATATTGGTTTCAGTTTTTTGTATCATTGAACAATGGTAAATCCCCGGAAAAAATTCATGTTTCCTTCATTATTCTTCCACCGACAAAAATAAATTTCAAACAAAGAATTGTATTATTTAACCACATAACCTGACTTTTTATATATATAGAGAGATATTTTCCTGATGAAAGAAATGTATTGTCAGCTACGCTAATTTTAGTAGAGGTTGAAATAAGAGGCTATCACAAGGGTTAAGAATATAAAATGATAGTTCTTCATCAGGTTATATCATTCTCAGCTTGACACACATAATACTAACCGTAAGATACACAAATCAATTGTTATGAGTAAATAATTGTCAGCCAATTATATTCAAACTCGTCAAGTAGTGAATTTCATTCTCTGTATCTAATTGTCTCATGATAATATAACTAGTATTTTATACGAGGTCTCACGATGAGTTTTAAGTGTATATTGATAGGGAGTTTATAATCTGCGAAAAAATATGGCTTCATACTTTTAACCGTTTTTATAATCTCCAATTCCAACCTTCACGAAAATTAGCAATGTTGCCGATCAATTTCTATTTTAGAAAATTCACAAGAAAGAAATTAATTAAAATTTATTTGTCGATAAAAATTCACGTTGTCGATAAAAGAAAATACATTGCTTTTTGGTTCTTATACTGTATACGTTATCATAAGAGTATATGAAACATATGATTGGGTTCATAACGACCTAAACATTGATTATGTATAAAAATGAGTCTAGAATAGGCACATCTGTAGTTCTTGATTTAATGGTACTCTTGTTTAAACCTTATGCTATCATATTTTACCAGGCACTGTTCAATATATATTAGGTCCTAGAATAAATAAATAGTAAAGGTAATTGTGCTCTCATTTAATAAAGTTGTAAAACCCATAGTGTAATTTTAAGTAAAAAAAATGTAAATTAATTTAAAGAAAAAAAATTTATATCAATTCTAAAAGTGTAGAATTAAATTGTTTCTCATAAAATAAATGAGTGAAAATTCTAACTACTTCTCACCAAAATCACCTTAAGTAGTATGGTGACTAAATACCTTACCGCAAACACAATTTAGGCAATCACAATTCGGTAATCTATATATATATAAAAATGAATGTTTGTATGTTTGTCCTTTATGGAATCGTGAACTATTGGACCGATCATGATGAACATTTGTACGTATATGTATTTTTCCACATATGTTAACGTCTTTTCAAATTTTTAATCAGCTGTTCTTTGTAAACATATATTACACTTATAGTTTTAAAGCATAGAGTAAGCTTAAGAGAAACGACAAATTTTGTTTAAACTGTTTCTGCAATCACTGTTAAACATAGACTTTACTATCCAGATAATACAATTCAAATTTGACGTAAAAATTCACCTTTAACTGCAATCATGCTTGATCAGAAGAGCAATGCAGATATCATAATTACTATCTTACGTTGGCTACAAATATAAAGAATGTTATAAAATCAACCTTAGTTGTTTTTTTTTGACAGAAGTATGGTTCTCAAAACTCCGTGTGTACATATTCTCTCGATCGAGACAACAAAGCAAGCTCAATCGTGGCATCGGAGATATAACTAATTTAATCTAAAATTTATTATAGTAAAAAAAAAATTTACTAAGTAATATAAGGACTTCGGTTCTTAAGATTTGCGTGCGAAGCCGTGGGTAACAGCTAGATAGAGGCAGGAATATGGTACATACCTTCATAATACGCCCAAGAGGCTCACGATGGAACGACTATCAATTATCTCAGCAATGTTTAGAATGTGATAGAAAAAGAATAAGTGAATATAGTGTACTGTTTTCAACGGGAAATTGCGTGCGAAGCCGCGGGCAACTTTTGCAAAAAATTATTGAAATGCGCAGCAAAGCGCGCCGGGCCCGCTAGTGTTACATAAAAGAAATCACTCTAAATTTGAATTATAAAAATAAACTATAATTAATTAAAACACATCACACGTTACTTATTGTTACTTGCCATATTATTAATATTCATTACTATTTCATTTTGAATAGCTGGTTGCCAAGCATTATTTTATCACTATAAATTGCTAGTGAAAATAGTTGTTATGGAATAATGAAATTTAATATTACTGGTTGTTGTTGTGTTGTTTTGTTATTGATTATTGATAGTTTGTTATTATAAATGGTATGGAAAATAAGTTCTTGGCTGTAATGTACCGCTCAGTAGTCTATCTCCTTAAATGAAATAATCAACATGTTCATATACTACTCTAACTTTTTATGTCGAAACTCGTATTGAACGTAAATATATTATTCTATCACATTGTTTTGTGAGACAATCTATAACATTAATATGATTATAAATACTAACGTATGATGATTATAGGGTAAGTAAATAAACCATTTATCGAAGCGTACTTCTTAATAATATAATAATTAGCATTTTGCTGTCATAATATAAGCAGGAAGTAGCTTGGTGGAGTTGGCAGCATCCTGTGAGGATACATCTTAAAATCAGTGAGGGTAGCAGGATTTATTACATTTGCCATCGTTAAAAACTAACACTACGTTTCTAGTATTAAAATCCAAAGCACTCCATCAGGTGTAAATAAGACCTTAAGGCAATACAAAAATAAAAATTGTGGTTATAGACTGCCACTAAAATTTAAACTAATTATTACGTGATACCTGACGAAAGGCAAGAAGTAAAGACTGGAGAGAATGAATCCAAGCGATCTCACTGCACGGGAACCGAGGGCGCAAATACGTCACATCTGAACTAACAGAGGTGAAGCAATGACGATTAACTCAATATCGGCATTTCCTGTGATATCGCAGGATGTCATGTGTAACAAAGATAACAAGAAGGCGATGTTCGTGATGCCTCCGCTTGCTCATTTGTTTTCAATACATTCTGCATTTATCAGCATTATTGGTTCCCACTCTACTGTAATCAACACATGATAACAATTAATCAACTTATTCCGTTATTAGAATGTAAATAATTATAATAAAGCCAGACTGGAGAACGTTTTACAAATACAGTTTATTTCAAATTTTACACCTTACTTTCCTCATTATGTTTTAAAATGTCCTCGCTCAGACCTGTGACAAACAGGTTGGAGAAAGGTTTAAAAGGAAGTCGGTCTCAATTTTAAAAATTGCCTCTCTGACCCTGTAATCAACCTTCACAAACCATTCACTACAATATGAAAAATCAATGAGTTCAGAGAATAATTATATGTATTCGTTGGTCCTTAAACACTACACTGGTGGTAATGCAATACAGTTTTGCTTATTATATATTAATTTTGTTATTAATTATGGAAGGTTTCAAAGGGTAACACGATTTCGGCGATTTGATATCTTTATATGTTACGAAAGGTGTAACATAACGTTTTAAGGATTAAAATCTATCTTCCTTGTCTGGTGTGGGGATATTAATAGAAAATAAAAGTAAAGAACATAAAGAAGAAAATAAGGACAAGGGTTAAAATACACCCGAAAGCTGCTTGGAGTCCAGTCCAGGCTTTGTCACTGCACAGGATGCAAGTCCGTGCACAAGTCATGCATGTAGTATGAGAATTCAAGAGAATAATCACACGGTACAACATTACAGTATACTTTCGCTTGTGCTGGTGTAACGTGTGTTTCTGTTCTTTATTTTGGAATTAATAATACCCCCTCTCACCAGACGAGGATGATATATTTTGTAACCTATAACTGTCTGAAACACTGTTACATTTTTTCACTTTCCCTTTTCTCCTTCAACATTATATTTATAAATGCCTACATCAATTCAACTCGTACTTAATAGGACAAACACGTTCGTTAGCTTCTTTCATATATGTAGTTCTACAGGATTGACATTATTTGCATGTAACACAAGGTATACAGAGTGATTTAAATCAGAAACAGATACAACGGCAATTTACTAAAATTATGGTAGCATACATCATATTTAAACTTTTTCGGTTAATAGGTACGATACTTAAGAAAAATAGCATAACCAACTGACTTGAATTTTTGTATCTATTTCCTGTAGGTAAAAATTAAAGTGCAACGTTTATTTTAATGGGTTATAAAATCGTGTGAATTTTTATTTCGATTGTATAAATTAGTGTTAGAAATCAATGCAGAAAAGAGATAGCCCCTGTAGAAAAAATATATATGCCAACCTTCTTAGAGGTAGACATAAATAATGCTCAGTCAACCCCCATGAACAAACACGTATCATTATAAAAACCATTATTCTCAGTACAAATTAATGTTCACGTAACATTCGAAGCCTACATATGATATCTTTCTCGAGAAATCTTGCAGATAGTTACCTCACATTTGTTATTATATCAGCAATAATGTATTTATTCTCGATTTGCTATAACATTAATTTATGTTTCCATTGCCCATTTACCATTATGATAATCCATTAGAACTTTACTGACGATCAATATAATGGAGGATATAAATGACATGCACCATTATTGAATTCGATATTGCGTATATAGATGTGAACTTTCATGCTAAATATAGGTAAGTGTTTTGTCGATATACCGTGTGGATAGGCAGACAAACAGACCCTGGATTAATTGTTTCAGACACTAAAATTGATAGGTTTCGCTACCACTCATTCAATTAACTGACTGAAAAAGAAGTCAGTTTAGAAAACGGCTGTGGCCATCGTATTATAGCTACGGTTTTGCAAGAATTCTCGTTGTTTCTTTACAAGTTCTAGACTTTAAAATTGGGAGCTTTGATGTTTTAGAAAGGAATTATAACAATTGAAGTTGACAGTCGAACACAGCTACATCCGTAATGCCACAAAAACTGTTATTTTATACAATATGCTTTTTGTTGACATATAGACGTACATATAAAGTATAAAATCTTTCCTTACACTGTTTATTACAATACATACTATCCTTATAGAACATTTTAAACAATACTAGTGATTTAAACAATACTAAAAAAATCTAGTGATGTGTATATATTAAGCTGGGAAACATAAATTCATAATTAATGAGCTGTGATTTAACTATGAGGTTCTGAATAATATCATACTCTTTCAAACAAATAAAACGAAAGACACATGATAATTATATGTAGGTATGTGTGTATTGTATGTAGTTATATGTAAGGCCATTTAAGCCAAATTACAAGTGTACAAAGGTATTTTACCATTTAGAAATCCATTATTAGTTACACAGTTTTTCCATCAGAATGTTTTTGATTAGGGCCAATGTATGGACAATGTAAATTTCCAAAGGCTTTTAGACTGTTAGATTTAATGAGGTAAAATTTTCACGCTGAATAAGAGCATTAAATAAATTAAAAGCTCTCACAAAACCCTTGTATATTTATACATTTATTATCACTTATATTGACGTATTTTGTATCTTAGCCGATCAATTATCTACGGAACCTACACTGCCAGTCCATACCACATTACACCTCATGCAGTAACTTCCTTACCAAGTTCTCAAGTTATCAGTCCGTATACTCCATTTACCATGTACCAACATTACATATCACATATCAGTTACTACCACATATGTTTCCTAGTGTGTTTCTAAAATATACGAGCTTGCGTGATACATGGCTGCACTAAATCTTTTGCATTACTTATGCAAAAACAAGATTCATCCTTTTAAATACTCTAAATTATGAGCACTACCGGTTCTTATTATGGTAGTTAAGATCAATTTCATCCCATTATTAGTATATTAATTAGGTGTATAAAACATATGATAGGAACTTGTTTACCAATACAATCCACCTCAAATTATACAGATTCTCTTACTTATTCCCTTTTAAAAGATCCTTTCTTACACCTGTGACACACAGGGATGGTAGAAATAAAACAAAAAAGGAAGCCGTTCTCGTGTTTAAAAATCTTTTTCTGACTCTACAATTACAAATCCTTTACAAATCCATTCACTGCAGTATACAAAATTCATGTTTTTGTGTAGCATAAATCAATTTTTTCCCTCAATACCTCATATCTGAATCCACTGTACGAATAAAAGGCCGTCTTTACACTTGTGTACTCATTAATAGTCCTGTCAGTCTTTACTTTTGAATTACTTCTACAATTACGTTCTGTTCTTACTTACCACATTCCTCCATCACCACTCTTTATACACTAATTTCTGCTTCCACTCCTCCTCTACTCTCACTCCTAGTTCTTCCACATCTCCCAAACATAAAACTTTCTTCCTATATTCTACATACATCTTCTGTAAGTATTAGTCGCATTGGATCATCTGAATTGTTTAAAAATATTAAACTCTTTGTTACAAGATATTCTTCCAAAAAAAGTTCTGGCTAAAATAAACCTTTTTAAATTTTGTTAGAGTTATTTCCACTTTAAATATTACGAATATAACATTCAAGTGGGATAAACAATTCTATTATTCGGCTGAGAGCCAGAAACTTTTTCTATAATGTGTATGATTTAAGTGTACCACTACTATACTGATTGTGTGATTGTGGTAACTAAACATAAAACTAAACAATTTCGAGCGTTTTGTCGTGCAAAGTATTATTTCCAAAGCATATTATTTGCATATTTTAAATAATACTATCAAACCCAAGGGTATATATAATAATACTAATGAACCAATTCTTTAGACATAACTGCGGCCTTGGTAACTTCTAGCATTTTTGCACAGCTTTCTAGCTGTCAGTCATTTATTAACATTTCAATTATATTGAAAATGTAGCTATACAAAACTTCATTTTCAAAAAAATGGATTCAGTGATTTTTATTTTTATTTCATTCAATTCTTGCTATAGTATTTAACCAACACAATTTGTTATTTCTCTACAAATCTCAACAGCAAAAGTCTGTAGCAACACTGCCGTAAGAATAATGTAGGAGAATATTGCTACCATTCCCCATTGCTATCAAAAGGAAATGTTTTTTACTTCAATATAGTAGAAAAGAATGTAAAATATTTAATGTGTGAAGATTGAAGCAGTAATAAAAGGGTTAACAGTAAGGACCAGCTGAGGAAAATAATTACAAAATAAAAACTTAAGATGCACCAGGTTCTATGGCGGCGTAGCAAAAAGTACCCAGAGTTAACTAACATTAACTTTAACCGTTTCTAACAACGTCAAAACATTGCTCTCACAATTAAATAATTGAAATAATAATTAAACTTGTACTAGCTTGTCTATAATGATCATACTACACTTACTAAATGACAGGATATCGAAACATCTATAATTGCAGAAAAAAACGAAAGCGCATGCAAACAATCCCTAAAACCTCCACCATTTTAATCATAATAAAAGTAACTTTATAACAAATTTGTAAATAACATTAATCAAAAAAATAAGATAGCTAACAGTCAGAACAGATCTGTTATCATATTATAAAGGACCTATAATGATCACTAATAGTCATATTGATTACTAGTTAATCCAATTTCGACAAAGTTGAGCTTTAACTCATCTATAGAAACGGATATTCATTATTAAACAGTTTCAGTTTGATATCTGTTGACTAAAGATGGCTCTTCTTAATAAGTGACATATTTTATGAAATTAATTCTGTAAGAAATATATCTATGTGTGAACTGGAGGTATTATTTGATAGCTCTTCCAACTAAATATTTTAAAAAATGTATAAGAGTAATTGCAAATTAATCTAGCAATAATAGAAGAATGAGCTACTAATTCAATTATTTACTAACAGAAAAATAGTTTTAATAAGTGGATTTGTTTGCTATTAATTAATTAGCAAACGCAAGCGTGGAAACGATGTCTCCACGCGATACTCGCACATACCAAATGTTTTTCAAGGGGTTAGAGTAGGAAGCATGAGAAGTGAGGTGGAGTTGAAGAAAACTAGTGGTATTATTGATATTCACTTAAGACAAGTTTTTGAAAAATCTCCATCCTAATTTAAAGCTTTTCGCTGCTTCCGGATTGACGGATATTCAGGATGGGTAATCTTGTGGACAGGAGACGCATCTTGTCGAAAAGTAACGGATACAATATCAGTCCTTCCATTTATCAAGAAGGAAAGCTTAGCTCAGTTTCATCCTCTGTTGGTAAAAGCGGTTAGAGCTAATAATACCCCCTCTATTTAGACTTGTAATTACCATTCACAACATAAATTAAACCTACAATTATAGTTTGCTTAAGTTTTTAGCGAAAGGGTGCAAAAGATATTGCAATATTTATTCGCTAATTTTGAAATGATTTTTAAATCCATTAAGTGCATCTATATTAAACATTTAGCCTGAAAAACTACCTTATACTTTACACAACTACTGTACATTTACATGTAGGAGCATTAACATAAATTTGAGTCATCACAAATAAGACTTCAAAAACGCATGTTTGTAAAAATTAAAAAAATGTATACTCGTAATATTACTTATAACTTTCAAATTGTAGTTTTTATTTTAAGATTTTATCAGAAGAGTAACTAATAGAACGCACTTAGTATTCGGTAGAATACAAATATATTTCAAGAAAATGAACAATAATACGGTATTTTTGCAGATTGTATGAAATATAATCTATCCAACTTTCATCACTACTAAGCGAGCCATTTGTTCAACATTTATTTTATATTTAATTACAATAAGAAGTAAAAATAACAAGACTTGAATTGGAAAAAAATAATATTTGTTATTGTTTAGTACTAATTTGATTATATTTTTTTTTACAAAATTTCAAATAGAAATTTAATAGGCTATAATATAATTTAAAGGAATATTTGCTCTATATTGGACGACAGAAAATACATCAAAATAAGTGGAAACGGAAAGTCAGCTTAAGTTTTATCGTTTAGAGTTAAAGATATTCAACGAAAATCGGAAGTGGATTCTTAGAAAAATGTTTTCTCAAGAGAGTTAGGAAGGAGTGTTCAATAAAGATCGATACATGATAACGCGCATGTGTGTCTCAGTTGATGAGACTAATCACATTTCCAAAATTGTTAGTAAAACTTAAAGGATAAAACATTACTTGTAGTTCAAAATCTCTATATTGTCTGTTGGTACTAACTTGACGTTATGATAGGTAAACCATAAAGGTAGTCTATCTATTTAGAGATTATATATACATAGATTACATATAAATATTCCTTTATGTTTTACTGTGCTTACATTGCTTCATAATATGTTGAAATCATAGATTTTATGAAATAATTGAAACGATAAGATATTCCCTGTGTAATGAGTGTTGTAAAAATTTACTCCGCTACGTTTGTATTGCGCAGCGATGGGGATCATTCAATTAACTCTAACTGTCAGAATGTTTACGACTGCAAGGGATAATATACAGTGATAGAGGTTGTAGTATATCTAACTCGAGAAGTGTCCGTTTGATTTTATCCAGCAACACGTGTTATGTACTGGAATAAAGTTGGTATGCCACGTGTACAGACTGATAAATTTACTGCCAAATTCGTGGTATTTATGTTACAGCTTTTGTGTCGCTCTTGGTAATGCGTGCGTGCGTGCGTGCGTGCGTGCGTGCGTGCGTGTGTGTGTGTGTGTGTGTGTGTACATTAATATACATATAATCACTTCGGGTGTATAAACGCAGAATTGCTGTATTATAACAATTATTGGACTTCTTGGTATAAAAACTTCCTTTAATATTTCGGCTTTGCCGTTTTCAAAAAGGTATAATAAAAATATAACAACACAGCAAACAAAATTTAAAAAAGTAAATAAATAAAAATTTACATAAATAAATAAACAGGAATTTTTGAACGTGTGATTAACCCAAAGAGAAATATCATGAACAGAGAAAGAATTTAGAAAAATTTAGAAAAGAACTTAGAAAAAATTTATTATTTCATCTTTTATTCCGTCCAAAGTGTGCTTTTGATTTTAATATTAACTGATTTGCCTGTTCTAAATTTTCTAAGTTAATTTTGTTTCCATCTTCGGGTACTTTGCAAATACCTTGCAGTGAAGAAAATTTTTAAAAATTTTGTTGCTATATATATATATATATATATATATATATATATATATATATATATATATTATTTTTATTAAATTACTGTACAATAAAAAAAAAGTTTTTTTTAAACATTGCCACTATATTTCGGTGAAAACCGTCTTCAGGTGCAAAAATTGTATAAAATATAAAAGAAAACAGTACAAACGATAGTAAATAAACAGTGAATAAATAATAATAATAAATACAGATGACATGAACTAAACAATATTGTTCCATATGTTTATTTCAAATTTCGACGTTTTTGGCTAAGTTATCTGATGTTGAGTCCATGTGGAATTTTGCTCTTTAAAACCAATTGGTGTGCTTGTTCTAATGTTCTGAGGTAAATTGGGTTTGAATTTGTATGTACTTGCCGAATAGGTTTGACTTAATTTGTATTTTCAAAAGTTTCATTGTGATTTATACCATGAGTCACGACAGTTTTCTTTAAATCTTGGTGTTTATAATCAAATCGGTGTCCTGTCATTCTTGTCCTCAAGGTATTTGTTGTTGAGCCAATATAATCTGCTGGACATTTTTTACATTGAATTTGGTAAATCACATTTTTAGATTCACAAGACAAGTTGCCAGTGATAGGATATGCCTCGCGCGTGTTTTGCTACTAGTGAATTTCGAAGAATTTGGTAACATTTTACAAATCAAACATCTTGGTTTATTACACGGATGTGATCCTTTTTGTTTTGGTATTGATTTTTCATTGGTGTTTGTGATTGGTAATTTAGGTTTGACCAATATATCTTTAAGAATAGGAGGTCTTTTAAAGATTACTCTAGGAGTTGTTTTAAAAATATCATTAGTTGAACTAGAATTTTGTAAGGTATTAAATGCTATTTTAAGAATATTATTATTAATTTTGTGAAGCCCTGGATGGTATTGAACTATTAAATTTGGATCACTGTTTTCAAATTTAGAATGTAGTGTTTTCTTTTTTACATTAAGTTTATCTTTAAGTAATTTTCGTGGATAACCTCTTCTTAAGAATGCGTTCATAATATCGTCAATGCATTTTTCCAAGTCATTTGTATTACTACATAATTTTTGAGCTCTGCATGCTAAACCTTTTTATATATTTCTCTTGATATGGACTGGATGACAGCTTTCGTAGTTCAAATACTCCAAATTATTCGTTTGTTTTACGTTAATTTTGCTTTTTAAATGTCCATTTTCAATAAATACTTCCATATCTAAAAATTTGACTGATTTGAAGACGTCTCAAATGTGAATTTTAATTTGCTAAAATTGTTTAAATGTTCTAAAAAGTTGGTTAAATTATTCTTCCCATGTGTCCAAATAAAGAAAATGTCATCAATAAAACGTTTACAAAATATAGGCTTGTAATTTTGACTGTTGAGAAAATCTGTTTCTAGTTTTCCCATGAAAAGATTGGCATATGACGGAGCCATACGAGTTCCCATGGCTGTGCCTTTTTGTTGTAAATAAAATGTATTCTGAAAACGGAAGCAATTCATTGTAAGCACAAAATGGATTAATTTTGTATTAAATGAAGTACTAGGTTTTGTGTCAATTTGCCTTTGATTAAGATAGTATGTTACAGCTTCAATTCCTTCATCGTGTTCTATATTTGTGTATAAAGAAGTGACATCAACAGTGACCAATATTACATCGTTAGGAAGAGGTTGGGGTACATTTTTAAGTTTATCTAAAAAGTCATCAGAATTTTTTATGAATGATGGTAGATTTTGGACAAAGTCCTGTAGCTGGTGATCCACATATGCAGAAATTCTTTCTGTAGGTGATGAACAAGAAGATACTATCGGACGTCCTGGTGGTGGCATAATTTTCTTGTGTAATTTGGGAAGAATATAAAAGACTGGTGTACTTGTATGTTGTAGTATCATTAAAGCTATTAAACTTTTGGACAGATTTTCATTTTCACAATTTTCATTTAAATATTTTGAAATGTCGGAATAGAACTGTTCTGTTAAGTTTTTGTCCAGTTTCTTATATGTATCTTCATCACTTAATTGTTTGTTTATTTCTGACACATAATCAACTGTATTCATTATTACCGTAGTATTTCCTTTATCTGAGGGAACAATAATAATTTTTTTGTTTTTTTTCGTAAAGATTTTATGGCTTTTATTTGTTTGTCATTAATATTAGTGGTTTTCAGAAGAAAATCAGGAAAATTAGGATCAGCTATATTAGATATGACAATATTGAGAAATTGTTCAGAGTATATATATATATATATATACCGGGTGTTGATTTGAAAACATCAAACTCGTATTATATTACTTATAGCCCAAGTATCAAATTATGTTAACGGGATTGTATAGTACTAATTGGGGCAACAAACAACATTATTGTTAAAATGGAGTGCTAACCCCCATGCCCCCTACCCAAAGCTATTATTTTTTAATGGCAACTAATAACTTAATAACTTACTAATAATCTTGTGACACCTCAAATTGATGCTCCTAAAAATACTGTACTTTTGTAACAAACATTTTAATCGGCCAAGCCATTTGGTATCAGCAGCTAATAACGTAATTTCTTACACAACATTTATTAGTATAAAAACTACTGTATTACTCCTAATAACAACAAAATTACTCACTGAATACTGTTGTAAATCCTTTGTAAACTTTGTAAAGATTTTCAAATTGGTAGCTGTTGTTGTTCTAATAAAAAACCCTATTTTGAAATTTCAAGATTAAAGTTCAGTGAATTTTGTTTATTAATATATAACTCATTATAATTTTATCTCAATTGGCACAAATACTGTTATGAACGGAAAGCATTTGCGACATCCTTGTGGTAAGAGAGTAACTATTTTGACAAGAAAAAAGATAAATTTAATTACTGTTTCTATCAAAAACTTACTACCTTTTTTTTTCTTTGATAAAATGATAATTTATCAATATTATACTTGGTAGGTTTAGTGTTGTATATTATAATTACATTATTGTTTTATACTTTATAGGTAACTAACAACTGAATGGTATTTTCCACCCGAAATGTAAGTTATTGAGTGTTTTATTAGCATTTTTCATTACTTAACTTTAACTTTACAATAAATTATGTTTAATATAAAGTTGATGTTACATAAAGATTACACGTTGTAGTAGTTACATAAAAACAGTCAATCCGAGTTTGGAATTTTTGAACCATATGTTTTTGAAAAACTGAGTTAATATCTGGCCAATAATAATTACTGTGTTTAACAAACAAACATTTTTAGCCTTTGTGTAGTACTGATTTATAAGTGATTTTTAAAAAAACTGATCAATATAACTTTTAACTAATGATAGTACCTTAAACCCTGCTTGTATGTGTATTAAAGTATTGTGCATTGTAGATAATGCTCTAATAATTAACAGCTAAACGTGTCTCTACATACACGATTTTGATCTGTTGTCCTTTAATGCTAGTACAACTGAATTCAACGTTATTTGAAGTACGATATTCTTAATTTAATACATGTTCATAAAAGTTTAGCTAAAACATAACATAAATTTGAAAAAATCGCTGAAATTTTTTTTCAAATTAATGAAAATACATCGTGTTCTATAGATTACACAGGACCTTAATAAAATAGTGTCCTTGCAGGTCTGTCTATCCATCTGGCAATGTACCCGTCTCTCAAAACCCTTCATAGAAAGGACCTACGTACTTGGAATTGTGAACATAGTATCCTTATTATTTAAGAAAGGATCGTATTGATTTTAGAGTCAAAAGGTCAAAGGACAGAAAGTCCCTCTGTCTGTCTGTCCGTCTGATCGTTTTCCACGATAACTCGATAGAAAATTTCATGCAGACTTGAATATTGCAATACAGTTTGCTCTCAGTCCAAGGGAGAACGCTTTTTGTTTTTTGTGAAAAAATGAAAGTCCGCCACATTTTTTGTCGTCTGTGAATACTCATTATATATATCCTGTTGGGTACTTCGGTGATATATGTATTATAAAAGTCTATTTCTTATTATTGGTATTGTAAGTTTTTTTATAAAATAATCCATTCCAGATTATTTAAGTAAATGTAAACTAGTACTAAGTGTAAAAATCTTCATCAATTTCCGCTCTAAGTATTCTAAAAGTGAATTCAATCATTATGTTCCTTAAAATTTCTTTAAGCAGAAGATCAACGGTCTACCAATACGGTGAAAACAGCTGGTTTAGACGTTTTGTACCGTACATATTTTATTTAGTCGGTGATACATAATAGTTTAACCAGAGCCAATGAACTTTTCCTTATATCGGTACATAACCTAGGTTTTTTGTGAAACCGATAGGGGAATTTACCCCTAAGAAATAAATCAATTGTGAGCCACGTTTGTTTTGGAGGGATGGAAATGGGAGGGTTTCAAAAGGGGTTAAAGGTATAAAATAATGATAATTTTGTCGGGTTATATTTTTATTTCTTGAAACTCTTAAGACCATTAACACTGCCAAACTAAAAAATAAATATAAAACTTTTGAATATATTTAAAGCCATGAAACTAAAGAGCGTGTTCGCAGTGTGTATACACTGAAGTTCAGACTTTCTAAGAGTCCTTATAAATATGGAATACATCTGTCCGCTTAGTGGACCTTCTTTCGCTTTGCCTTTGCTTGTTTCTTCATCCCTGTCTAGTACGTATATATCTCTGGAAATTGTATATATTTAAGTATGGCTCAGATAGTGACACTTTCTTTTATGGGCTTATTACTGCTCATGTGCTTAGCAGCTATAGCATAAATATAATCTTTAATTGTATTAATTACAATACACTTAACTCATAGAATACTGTAAATTAAGGAACATAGAAAGTGAGCTGTAGGTCTGCTATTTGTGTAGTGAGGTGTCAGGTAGCAAATATTTGCATGGTAACATTCAAATTTACTTGGCGCAGCCCTAGTGTTGGACCTCAGAACCAATATCACTCATTTCATGACCTCATTACACCACACCCTATGAGTTATTTATCTCTTTTGTTAACCAGTACAGTAAAAGATAGAAAGAAAATTGGCCCTCGGATCCTAGACTATCAGTCTTCAAGTTTATAATAATTACAGTGTAATATAATACCCTATTATGACTATCATCAAACATCTACTTTCTTTTTTGAATTATTTTTATATTTTAAGAATTTTATATTTTAGAAATCATATTTAGGAATGAAGCTCACCCTTAAATAGTATGTTAGTACCTTACAATAAAAACATACAAATTAAAAGTTACTCTTCAAAATATTGAGAAGAAACTGACCTGAAATTTTTTATGAAGCTTCTTGTTTATATAAGTAAAATCTATTTCAGTGATTTTCAATGTCAATCCATTGGATTTAGCTGAGACGTAATAAATATTATTATATTATTAACCGCTATGGCAAGGAAAAATTGTTAGGATAACTAAATCTGTAATGGAACTGAGTGCAAGCCATACAACACCTTAACGTGTGAAATAGCTAAGAATGGCCTCAAGAAAGTCTTAGAAAAAATGAAATAATTAAAAAAAAAACTTGGCATCATTAACATTTATATTAATTGATAGTAGTTTAGAAAGTTAAAGCTGTTTTTTTCTTTCCTAAAGACCAATGCAGTTTTCTTTTCTGTAGACAACCAATGGTATTAGAAGATAGTTGATAGTTAGTGTTGTTATATGTTATAAATCAAGCCAACAGTAAAGATTTCAATGTCTGTATTTTTTGCATTGTAAGTATAAAACATAATTTAATGAAAAAATTAATATATTTTATAATACAACTTATGTCTTTAACAGAGTAAATATATGTGAATGTTTTTTTAGGTTTTGGCGCTAGGAGAATGTGATTGCAACTCTTGTAATTATAATTACGTAATAGGCCACACCTTTATGTATAATAATTTGTGAATTTTTGGGCCTGTCCTGGCGGAAGAGTGGACCTGAGGTTTTAGCCAAGCCGTGCAGCATGTGTGAGAAGAGAAAAACCACATCGGTAAGCGGTACAATCCATATATCATAATTATAATTCTTTTAATCACCCAAATCATTAACTGTCCTCTGGGCCGGATTTATTTTTAAATTTATCTATCACCCACCACACCATTACTATAAAACTTTATTTAATGTATTGTTTGGTGAAATCACCTATAAACCAGGTTACATACAAGAAAACTATTTATTTTTCTATATGTAGTACCAGTTTTTTGGTTTTATTTACAAATTAGAACATAAAAAGCAAATTTATGTTATCCTTTCCATTTTCATTTAATAGAGAGTGTTTTATAGGAATAATGAAGGAAACAGGATTTTTCCACACATTTGCTATCGTTTAGTGAAACAAGAAATCAGTAACACTACGTTTCGAGATCTGCAGTCTGATATCTTCTTCAGGTAAAGAAATAACCTAATACATAATTACAAACTAGGTTAAAATAAACAAATCTTATCAAAGCGTTTTGTTACGCCTAAGTCAGGAATCACAACCTACGTGTTGTTTGTCAACTTCACTAACTCTATAAACATGTACTTAATAAAAAAAACTATACAAAACACTAATCATTAAAACTGAACTACGGAATACAGGTTACAAAACGTCTTCATTCGTCTACTAACCACCTACGACTGTACCTAGTTTGTAATTATGTATTAGGTTATTTCTTTACCTAAAGAAGAGATCAGATTGCAGATCTCGAAACGTAATGTTACTGATTTCTTGTTTCACTGAACGATGGCAAATGTCCGGAAAAATCCTGTTTCCTTCACAATCCTTAAATCGTCAAAAATAACCTTCAAACAAAGAGTAGGAATAATGTTAGTGAATATAAACTACAAACAACTAGGGTGATGCTGATACATAGTTTAGATTTTAAGAATTAATTTTCCAATGGAACAGTAAAGCTTTTACGGATTTATTACGAATTCCTATTTTATATCAAAGTTTTCATCTTTTTTAACCACGGTAAAAGCATAGCCTCATATCGTCGGCCCGTAACTGACTAGCTTGTCCTCTTAAAACGTTTCTGATTTATGATTTCTTAAATAAAAAAAATACAGAGAGACGCTAAACGAAAGTGCAACCATACATTTTGGTAAAGGATATTTTCCCCTTATTTCATAATATGCTAAAATTATTTTAGCGTGTTTGAACACTCTGTTCATATAATAACCGATTATAACAGATCAGCCCAGCAATTACTTCGCTGAGCCGAATTGGAACTGAACAATAGGGAGCATTGTGATGGGTTGCGAGAGGAGAAGATAGAGCAAACATCGTCCTTAATTAAGGATGTCTGCTGAATCCCACATCGGATAATACGTTCCACATTGGTTCTATGTCATCATGTCATCCATCCATACAGGAAATAATATAATCAAACTAATAATACCCTTAGCTGAGGAATGCTGTTCTCTGAGTGACAGTGTATTGTACTTTATTTTATTGTATTGCACCGTATTGTATAGAATTAGAAATCCTTGTACAATATCTAAAAAATTTATCTTTTAATACATAAGTTAACAGTTATATGTTCAGAGAATATAGACATGACTTCCTAAATTATTGCAACTTAACGCTTATTATCTTTTGAAAATACTTATACATTATGTGTATTATAATTCCCAGACATTTATTTAAATAGTTTGAGTACATATATTCTCATAATTACTTAATTTAAATGTACTCAAACTTTTAAAACTCATTTTGGTGTAAATGGCTGAGCGCTAGGAAAGCCTATCACTCGAGAAACTGGAAATCTGTCTGTTGGTATCAATGATACCTCGAGAACGCACAGACCTGTAAACTTAAAATTTTAAATGAAACTATTTTTACACAGGAACCAATTTTACGTTGCTATCATGGGTAAAATTAAAGGTAAAATTAGTTGTTAGATAAACCGATTACATTCACGGCTTTTGAGACTGACTGTGACATAGTAAACTAGCTACAGGCTTAAAATTACGCTTACGACATTAGTGAAGCATGTAACGTTGTATGGCGTACTTCTACCTTTTTTATAATACCTTCGTATATGATAAGTAATTATATATTTATATAAATATAAGTGACAGATTCATAATACCATTACACCTGCTTATCCAGATATAACCACTTTTTAGTCGCCCTAATCCTGCAACTCCTTTTGTAACAGGTAATTGGTTTCAATATTAGGAAGACAATCAGAAAGTACCAGTAAATAAATTTTAACTGCTTTCATCTAAAATCGTGTATTTTGAAGCTAGTGGTTCATTGCTGTTTGAAACAATAAAAACAATGCATATGAGCCAGAAACATTGGAGCACGAGTTATAAGTACTGAAATGACATTTGACTTTCATATTTCCTATTCCTAGAAATTGTTTTAAAATGTGCTCAGGTATGATTCAGAAGGACACGTGGAACAAGATTATTTTTGGTGTAACACGCTTTTAAGCAAATTATTCCTTCCGCAACGTTCATCACCTTGTACTGTTTTAATATCACTCATCCATGAACTAATAACGTCTGTTACAAAGCTTGTAAAACCACCGGTGTAACAGCGAGTAAATTTATGACTTAGGTCACACGTCTAAATCGTGGTATATTGGAAACATGCTGTCTCAGCCCTTTCCAGTTTGATGCTTCATTAGACTTATAACACTGTAATAATTATCGTAATGTGTTTTGAGATTTCCTCCTAAATTCATTTATTACAATATCTAAGAATGCTCTATGGCATAACTGTTTTATTTGAATGTTATGAGCATAAAAATGTCTGTATGATGTAAATGGTTAAAAAATAAAGGAGTTAAGAAAAAATATAAAAAATTTCAAAAAAAATATGTTAAAAGTGTTTGATGTATCCAAAATCAACCACAAACACAATATAGCCTTATTTCGCTTTAATTTAATCATATCTCAAGAGCAATTTACACTAAGGTTTCGTTAAAGACCCAGTCTTAATAAAGTTTGATATTAAAGGAAAAGATTACCTTTCATAAGATTTCTCCAAAAAGTCTTTGATTCCGATTAAGTAAGAATAGGTCAATTCACCTGACGCTTATTACAGTGTTCGAAATCTGACACTGTCTCAGATTTGGCTTCTGGAATCTGCGGTCCAGAACAGTAGACAATTATTCGTTGTCTACATGTAAAAATGAATAATTTCCATTATAACATTTCGTCGCTGCAACTTTGAAATTTCTTCATTTGAAATATGAAACCAAAAGTTGGACTATATGGGTAAATAATGACAATTACACATAACGTAGCTTTGGTAGGAAGGGTACCTAATTTGAATGTAATGGTAATCTCCAGTTCACATTCCTTTTAGTCGTAGATTTGAGTAACGGTAAGTAATGGTGAGTCATGGTATTAAATGGTACATCTATTTATATACCAAATTTACATTGTAAATATTGTTCACTGATACTATGTCCAAATGTCATTATCAAAACAACTTTCCCTATGTCCAAAGCTTTTAATTATCTTTAAATTGTGACCGCCTTTAATTTTTAAAAGTGAAAAAAATTCAACATTATTTACTTTGCAGTAGAAAGTCCTGAGAGTCACTTTTCAAATAACGTTATTTAAGAGACAATAACTCTCTGGCAGAGAGCCACGAGAGACGAATCTGTTTCCACTATCTCCACGTAACCCTCCTCTCCTATATATTTGAAGGTTTCCTCAGTTAATGTCCAATAATGATAGTAAGAACAGTATCCATTGTTATTTTATTATGAAAGAAGAGATTGTATTTACATATTATATTTCTTAAAGAATAGCGGGGCTAAAACGATTTTAGTATATTTACAGGACCTTTCTTCAATAGAGATAAAAAGGAATTGATGGCTTATTTCAGGCACAAATAAAGCTAAGATGCCCACTATAACAGTTAGCCTGGAGATGAACGGCTTAAAGGTGACTCCAAATCATCACCAACGGTCTGGCAATTGGACTGTTTAAACACACCTTAAATATTAAAACGTCAAGTAGCATCTTAGGTGGTAGTCATGTATGAGTAATCGAGCATTGTGACTAAGCCAAAGGTTGAGACCTCTTAAGAGTAGGTTTAAGGTAAATTAGAAAAATACACTTTCTAAGAAAGAGAAAATTACATTAAATAACTGTATGAATTATGTACTGAGACAAATTAGCTGACTAGGCTAAGTAAATTTCTTTAAGAAATGAATGTTCCACTTTCAAGGATATTACGAAATCTATTACTAAAAAACATACCTTCAACATCTATTAAACTAATTTTAAAACTATTAGGAAATATGTAATCTTTGACATCTGAGCAATTTAACATTAATAGATATGTAATAAACGGCGGTAATGTGAATCGAGCAAGTATTTTTGATTAAATTTGAAACAAAATAAGAAATTTAAAAATGTTTTGATGAGGAATGTAAACATTTTTATTACACCTTATTCCAACCTATATTAATTAGCCACTGCTGTTGTCAAGTTCTCTGCCCAAATTATTACCCAGAGTCCACTTTAAGTTCAAGTCCTGTATAATTTCCCCTAGTAGATGTTATTGTTATAATTACATATTAAACATTTGGCAATGACATTTTGACACTAAAGCATGATGATCATTAGATGGATTTTGTAATGAAATTTCATTAAAAATAAGACACTATCCTTTTTCATTGCTGTAAGTACACTGAATTTATATATGTACTTACATACACTGGAGAGTAGGTTTGGCACAATTACAAAATATAACTATGTATTATTTTTTTTACTTATTAGAGAATAAAAAACTACTGATAGATCTAGAGCTGCTTTCCCGTTAAATTTACAAGGAGTGGAAGCTTTCAAAATCATAAGCCTATAGATATATGGAATAAGACGGGTTTATCAAAATTTTACAAGAAAATAAAGTTTTACATTTTATTCTATATTCTACAGCGCGAGGAATGTTACATTGCTACAAATAAACTGTTTAATATGAATTATAATAAAGAAAGATTATCTAATTTTAAACTAAAATACTTAAAATATTAAATATCTACCCGTTTATGGGTAAGTGGTTTATAACTGCGTTTTAAAGAGTTCGTAATGATGTTGTAGTGTCTCTTTAATGTTTAAATCAAGTGGAGTGTAATAAGATCTCTAGCCAGTTTATGACATTACTTTCATAGCTGTGGCTATATGGAAGATACCTAAACATTCTTAAAACTTTTAACTATTAGTATATGGAAATCAAGAATAAAAATATCCATAATACTATTCAGTTTAATGAAAAATATATTATGTTCAACTTCATTACTGTAAATAAACTATGTTTGTATTATCTGTAAATAAACACAAAATGATTGCAAAACTTTGACTACTACATATTTAGGTGTGTATTAGTAAATTAGTAAATTGTTACTAATTTACAGTTTTTCAGTAACTTCAACAATGTACTTATTTCAGTAAAGGTACAATTAATAAACTGTTGCTTCGCAAGATATTGAATTTAATAATGATTTTTTATTTGGTTTATTTTTGTTAAATAAAAAACTTTTTTTAAGTAATTGTAAGGGTTTACATTTTTATTTCATACGGCATAAGACGTAAAAGCTAAAAAAAATAATAAATACAAATGTCGTAATATGCAAATTAAAGGAAAAAATATAGATATTTACAATTAAACCTCTAAAGACAGAAAGAATCCATTTCTTATTTCTTTCCTTAAAAAAATAACCTCTAGATAGATTTGAGATAGAGGTGAAAACTTTAAAGCGCTCTCCTGTAAAATTTATACTGTTGAGTTGTGTCGTCTTTCTTTTGAATGAGCGATGTATAGAAATATCTGTAATATTATTTTTGAAATTGGATTCAGCAAGATTCATTTTCATTTCATACGATTCTTGTAATAATATGTACCCTAAACAATTTGAAAACTTCTTTGTTATTTCTCTGCAAAGCTAAACAGCAAAACTCAGTAGCAACGGTCATAAGTAAAATGTGTAGGAGAATATTGCTACCATTTCTCATTGCTATCAAAAGGAAATGTTTTATACTGCAATATAGTAGAAAAAGAATGTCAATGAGGAAAATAAGCTGAGAAAAATAATTACGAAATAAAAATTTACGGTGCACCAGGTTTTATGGAGGAGTACAAAAAAGTGCCCAAAGTTAACTAAAATTTAATTTTACCGTTTCAAAGTCATAATATTGCTCTCACAATTAAGTAAACTTTTACTAGCTTATCTATACTGAACATGCTACGCTTACAAAATGTCAGGATATCGAAACATCTACAATTGCAGAAAGTAACGAAAGCTCATGCAAAGATACTTAAAACCTACACCATTATTCAATCATAATAAAAGTAACTTTATAACAAATTTGTAAATAACATTGATTAAAAAAAGATAACTAACAGTCATTACAAAGCTGTTATCATATTATAAAGGACCTATAGTAATCACTAATAGTCATATTGATTACTAATTCATCCAATTTCGACAAAGTTGAGTTTTAACTCATTTATAAAAACGGATATTCATTATTAACAGTTTCAATTTGATATCTGTTGACTAAAGATAGCTCTTCTTAATAAGTGACATATTTTAGGAAATTAATTCTGTAAGAAATATATCTATGTGTGAACTGGAGGTATTATTTGATAGCTCTTCCAACTAAATATTTTAAAAATGGATAAGAGTAATTGCAAATTAATTTAGCAATAATAGAAGAATGAGCTAATAATTCAATTATTTACTAACAGAAAAATAGTTTTAATAAGTGGATTTGTTTGCTATTAATTAATTAGCAAACGCAAGCGTGGAAACGATGTCTCCACGCGATACCCGCACATACCAAATGTTTTCAAGGGGTTAGAGTAGGAAGCATGAGAAGTGAGGTGGAGTTGAAGAAAACTAGTGGTATTGTTGATATTCACTTAAGACAAGTTGTTGAAAAACCTCCTTCCTAATTTAAAGCTTTTCGCTGCTTCCGGATTGACGGATATTCAGGATGGGTAATCTTGTGGACAGGAGACGCATCTTGTCGAAAAGTAACGGATACAATATCAGTCCTTCCATTTATCAAGAAGGAAAGCTTAGCTCAGTTTCATCCTCTGTTGGTAAAAGCGGTATACTAGTAATATTACTTATAACTTTCAAATTGTAGTTTTTCTTGTAAGATTTTATCAGAAGAGTAACTAATAGAACGCACGTATTATTCGGTAGAATACAAATATATTTCAATTAAATGAACAATAATACGGTATTTTTGCAGATTGTGTGAAATATAATCTATCCAACTGTCATCACTACTACGCAAGCCATTTGTTCAACAGTAATTTTGTATTTCAATACAATAAGAAGTAAAAAAGAGCAAGACTTGAATTGGAAAAAAAATAATATTTGTTATTGTTTAGTACTAATTTGATTATATTTTATTTTACAAAATTTAAAATAGAAATTTAATAGGCTATAATATAATTTAGAGGAATATTTGCTCTATATTGGACGACAGAAAAATACATCAAATTAAGTGGAAACGGAAAGTCAGCTTAAGTTTTATCGTTTAGAGTTAAAGATATTCAAATAAAATCTGAAGTGGATTCTCAGAAAAATGTTTTCTCAGAGAATAGGAAGGAGTAATACAGGTGCAAGAGTATTCAATAAAGATCGATACATGATAACGCGCATGTGTGTCTCAGTTGATGAGACTAATCATATTTCCAAAATTGTTAGTAAAACTTAAAGGATAAAACATTACTTGTAGTTCAAAATCTCTATATTGTCTGTTGGTACTAACTTTACGTTATGATATGTAAACCACAAAGGTAGTCTGTCTATTTAGAGATTATATATACATTAAATGTAAATATTTTTTATGTTTTATTGCGCTTACATTGCTTCATAATATGTTCAAATCATAGAAGATTTTATGTAATAATCGAAACGATAAGATATTCCCTGTGTAATGAGTGTTGTTAAAATTTACTCCGCTACGTTTGTATTGCGCCAGCGATGGGGATCATTCAATTAACTCTAACTGTCAGAATGTTTACGACTGCAAGGGATAATATACAGTGATAGAGGTTGTAGTATATCTAACTCGAGAAGTGTCCGTTTGATTTTATCCAGCAACACGTGTTGTGTACTGGAATAAAGTTGGTATGCCACGTGTACAGACTGATAAATTTACTGCCAAATTCGTCGTATTTATGTTACAGCTTTGTGTTGTTCTTGGTAATGCATGTGTGTGTGTGCGTGTGTACATTAATATACATATATTCACTTCGGGTCTATAAACGCTAATTGCTGTATTGTAACAATTGTTGGACTTCTTGGTATAAAACTTCCTTTAAATATTTCGGCTTTTGCCGTTTTTCAAAAAGGTATAATAAAAAAATAACAACACAGCAAACAAAATTGACAAAAGTAAATAAATAAAAATTTACATAAATAAATAAACAGGAATTTTTGAAAATGTGACTAACCCAAAGAGAAATATCATGAACAGAGAAAGAATTTAGAAAAGAAAAAATGTATTATTTCATCTTTTATTCAGACCAAAGGGTGCTTTTGATTTTAATATTAGTTGATTTGCCTGTTCTAAATTTTCTAAGTAAATTTAGCTTCCATCTTCGGGTACTTTGCAAATACCTTTCAGTGAATAACATTGTTAAAAATGTAGTTGGTATATATATATATATATATATATATATATATATATATATATATATATATATACAATATATATGTTAACACTATATACAATATATATATATATACCGTATGTTGATTTGAAAACATCAAAACTCGTATTATATTACTTATAGCCCAAGTATCAAAACGGGAAGTATGTTAACGGGAGTGTATAGTACTATGGGGCAACAAACAACATTATTGTTAAAATGGAGTGCTCACCCCCATGCCCTCTACCCAAAGCTATTTTTTTTAATTGCAACTAATAACTTAATAACTTACTAATAATCTTGTGACACCTCAAATTGAAGCTCCTAAAAATGCTGTATACTGGTAATATTACTTATATCTTTCAAATTGTAGTTTTTATTTTAAGATTTTATCAGAAGATTAACTAATAGAACGCGCTTATTATTCGGTAGAATACAAATATATTTCAAGAAAATGAACAATAATACGGTATTTTTGCAGATTGTGTGAAATATAATCTATCCAACTTTCATCACTACTAAGCGAGCCATTTGTTCAACATTTATTTTATATTTAATTACAATAAGAAGTAAAAATAACAAGACTTGAATTGGAAAAAAATAATATTGTTAAATGGAGTGCTCACCCCCATGCCCTCTAATCAAAGCTATTTTTTTTAATTGCAACTAATAACTTAATAACTTACTAATAATCTTGTGACACCTCAAATTGAAGGTCCTAAAAATGCTGTACTTTTGTAACAAACATTTTAATCGGCCAAGCCATTTGGTATCAGCAGCTAATAACGTTAATTTCTTATTACACAACATTTATTACTATAAAAACTACTGTATTACTCCTAATAACAACAAAATTACTCACTGAATACTGTTGTAAATCCTTTGTAAACTTTGTAAAGATTTTCAAATTGGTAGCTGTTGTTGTTCTAATAAAAAACCCTATTTGAAATTTCAAGATTCAAATTCAGTGAATTTTGTTTATTAATATATAACTCATTATAATTTTATCTCAATTGGCACAAATACTGTTAGGAACGGAAAGCATTTGCGACATCCTTGTGGTAAGAGAGTAACTATTTTGACAAGAAAAAGATAAATTTAATTACTGTTTCTATCACAAACTTACTACCTTTTTTTTCTTTGATAAAGGATAATTTATCAATATTATACTTGGTAGGTTTAGTGTTGTATATTATAATTACATTATTGTTTTATACTTTATAGGTAACTAACAACTGAATGGCATTTTCCACCCGAAATGTAAGTTATTGAGTGTTTTATGAGCATTTTTCATTACTCAACTTTAACTTTATAATAAATTAAGTTTAATATAAAGTTGATGTTACATAAAAATTACACGTTGTAGTAGTTACATAAAAACAGTCAATCCGAGTTGGAATTTTTGAACCATATGTTTTTGAAAAAACTGAGTTAATATCTGGTCAATAATAATTACTGTGTTTAACAAACAAAAATTTTTAGCCTTTGTGTAGTACTGATTTATAAGTGATTTTTATAAAACTGATCAATATAACTTTTAACTAATGATAGTACCTTAAACCCTGCTTGAATGTGTATTAAAGTATTGTGCATTGTAGATAATGCTCTAATAATTAACAGCTAAACGTGTCTCGACATTCACGATTTTGATCTGTTGTCCTTTAACGCTAGTACAACTGAATTCAACGTTATTTGAAGTACGATATTCTTAATTTACTACATGTTCATAAAAGTTTAGCTAAAACATAACATAAATTTGAAAAAATCGCTGAAATTTTTTTTCAAATTAATGAAAATATATCGTGTTCTATAGATAACACAGGACTATAGATAAAATAGTGTCCTTGCAGGACTGTCTATCCATCTGGCAATGTACCCGTCTCTCAAAACCCTTCATAGAAAGGACCTACGTACTTGAAATTTTGTACATAGTATCCTAATTTTTTAAGGAAGGATCGTATTGATTTTAGAGTTAAAAGGTCAAAGGACAGAAGGTCCGTCTGTCTGTCTGTCAGACTGATCGCTTCCACGATAACTCGATAGAAAATTCGTGCAGACTTGAATATTGCAATACAGTTTGCTCTCAGTCCAAGGGAGAACGCTTTTTGTTTTTTGTGAAAAAATGAAAGTCCGCCACATTTTGTGTCGTCTGTGAATACTCATTATATATATCCTGTTGGGTACTTCGGTGATATATGTATTATAAAAGTCTATTTCTTATTATTAGTATTGTAAGTTTTTTTATAAAATTGTCCATTCCAGATTATTTAAGTCAATGTATACTAGTACTAAGTGTAAAAATCTTCATCAATTTCCGCTCTAATTATTCTAAAAGTGAATTCAATCATTATGTTCCTTACAATTTCTTTAAGCAGAAGATCAACGGTCTACCAATATGGTGAAAACAGCTGGTTTAGACGTTTTGTACCGTACATATTTTATTTAGTCGGTGATACATAATAGTTTAACCAGAGCCAATAAACTTTTCCTTATATCGGTACATAACCTAGGTTTTTTGTGAAACCGATAGGAGAATTCACCCTAAGAAATAAATCAATTGTGACCCACGTTTGTTTTGGAGGGATGGAAATGGGAGGGTTTCAACAGGGGTTAAAGGTATACAAATGTTGTTATGATAATTTTGTCAGGTTATATTTTTATTTCTTGAAACTCTTAAAACTATTAACACTGCCAAACTAAAAAATAAATATAAAACTTTTGAATATATTTAAAGCCATGAAACTAAGGGGCGTGTTCACAGTGTGTATACACTGAAGTTCAGACTTTCTAAGAGTCCTTATAAATATGGAATACATCTGTCCGCTTAGTGGACCTTCTTTCGCTTTGCCTTTGCTTGTTTCTTCATCCCCGTCTAGTACGTATATATCTCTGGAAAGTGTATATATTTAAGTAGGGCTCAGATAGTGAAACTTTTCATGGGCTTATTACTGCTCATCTGTGCTGCATGTGATTGTATTAATTACAATACACTTAACTCATAGAATACTGTTTGTAAATTAAGGAACATATAAAGTGAGCTGTAGGTCTGCTATTTGTGTAGTGAGGTGTCAGGTAGCAAGTATTTGCATGGTAACATTCAAATTTACTTGGCGCAGCCCTAGTGTTGGACCTCAGAACCTCACTCGTTTCATGACCTCATTACACCACACCGTATGAGTGATTTATCTCTTTTTTTAACTAGTACAGTTAAAGATGCAATGCAAATTGGCCCTCGGATCCTAGACTATCAGTCCACAAGTTTATAATAATTACAGTGCAATATGATACCCTATCAAAATATTTACTTTTTTTAATTATTTTTATATTTTAAGTATTTTAGAAATTATATTGAGGAATAAAGCTCACCTAAATCCTTTTAAATAGTATGTTAGTACCTTACAATAAAATCATACAAATTAAATGTTACCCTTCAAAATATTGAGAAGAAACTGACCTGAAATTTTGTATGAAGCTTCTTGTTTATTAAAGTAACATCTATTTCAGTGATTTTCAATGTCACTCCATTGGATTTAGCTGAGACGTAATAAATATTATTATATTATTAACCACTATGGCAAGGAAAAATTGTTAGGATAACTGAATCTGTAATGGAACTGAGTGCAAGCCATACAACACCTTAACGTGTTAAATAGCCCCAAGAAAGTAGTCCCCTAGAAAAAGTGAATTAATTAAAAAAGAAACTTCGTATCATTAAAATATATATTAATTGATAGTCGTTTAGAAAATAAAATCTGTTTTTTTCTTTCCTAAAGACCAATGCAGTTTCTTTTGTGTAGACAACAAATGGTATTAGAAGATAGTTGATAGTTCGTGTTTTTATATGTTATCAATCAAGCCAATAAGCAAAGAATTCAATGTCTGTATATTTTTTTGCATTGTAAGTATTAAACATAACAAATGGAAAAAATTAATATATTTTATAGTACAACTTATTACTTTAACAGAGTAAATATTTGAGATAAGTTTTCGGGCGCAAGGAGAATGTGATTGCAATTCTTGTAATTATAATTACGTAATAGGCCACACCTTCATGTATAATAATTCGACTTTTTGGGCCTGTCCTGGTGGAAGAGTGGACCTGAGGTATCAGCCAAGCCGTGCAGCATGTGTGAGAAGAGAAAAAACCACATCTGTAAGCGGTACAATCCATATATCATAATTTATAATTCTTTAATCACCCAAATCATTAACTGTCCTCTGGGCCGGATTTATTTTTAAATTTATCTATCACCCACCACACCATTACTATAAAACTTTATTTAATGTATTGTTTGGTAAAATCACCTATAAACCAGGTTACATACAAGAAAACTATTTATTTTTCTATATGTAGTACCAGTTTTGTATTATTTACAAATTAGAACATAAAAAGCAAATTTATGTTATCTTTTTTCATTTTTCATTTAATAGAGAGTGTTTTATAGGAATAATGTTAGTTAATATAAACTTAGAAACAAATAGTGTGATGCTGATACATACTTAGTTTAAAAAAATTAATTTTCCAATGGAACAGTAAAGCCTTTACAGATTTATTACGAATTCCTAATTTTATAACAACAGAAGTTTCATCTTTTTTACCACGGTAAAAGCGTAACCTCATATCGGCGGCCCCGTAACTATCTAACGAGTCCTTATAAAACATTTTCTGGGTTATGATTTCTCAAATAAAAAATACAGACAGACGCTACACGAAGTGCAACCATACATATCGGTAAAGGATATTTTCCCCTCATTTCATAATATGCCAAAGTTCTTTTAGCGTGTTTGAACACTTATATAATATAATATAATAACATTATATTATATGGTTCATATAATAACCGATTATAACAGATCAGCCCAGCAATTACTTCGCTGAGCCGAATTTGAACTGAACAAATAGGAAGCATTTTGATGGGTTGGGAGAGGAGAAGATAGAGCAAACATCGTCTTAATCAGGGATGTCTGCTGAATCCCGCATCGAATAATACGTTTCCACATTGGTTCTATGTCATCATGTCATCCATACAGGAAATAATATAATCAAACTAATAATACCCTTAGCTGAAGAATGCCTGTTCTCTGAGTGACAGTGTATTGTACTTTATTTTATTGTATTGCACCATATTGTATAGAACTAGAAATCCTTGTACAATATCTAAAAAAATTATCTTTTAATACATAAGTTAACAGTTATATGTTCAGAGAATATAGACATGACTTCCTAAATTATTTCATCTTAACGCTTATTATCTTTTGAAAAGACTTATACATTATGTGTATTATAATTCCCAGACATTTATTGAACTAGTTTGAGTACATAAATTCTCATAATTACTTAATTTAAATGTACATAAACGTTTGAAAACTCATTTTGGTGTAAATGGCTGAGCGCTAGGAAAGTCCTATCACTCGAGAAACTAGAAATCTGTCTGTTTTTATCAATGATACCTCGAGAACTCACAGACCTGTAAACTTAAAATTGTAAATGAAACTATTTTTACACAGGAAAAAATTTTACGTTGATATCATGGGTAAAATAAAGGTAAAGTTAGTTGTGAGATAAACCGATTACATTCACGGGTTTGAGACTGCCTGTGTCATAGTAAACTAGCTACAGGCTTAAAATTACGCTTACGACATTAGTGAAGCATGTAACGTTGTATGGCGTACTTCTACCTTGTTTTTAATACCTTCGTATATGATAAGTAATTTATATATTTATATAAATATAAGTGACAGATTCATAATAACCATTACACCTGCTTATCCAAATATAATCACTTTTTAGTCGCCCTAATCCTGCAACTCCTTATGTACCAGGTAATTGGTTTCGATATTAGGAAGACAATCAGAAAGTACCAGTAAATACATTTTAACTGCTTTCATTTAAAATCGTGTATTTTGAAGCTAGTGGTTCATCGCTGTTGAAAACAATAAAAACAATGCATAAGTACCAGAAACATTCGAGCACGAGTTATAAGTACTGAAATGACACTTGAGTTTCGTATTTCCTATTCCTAGAAAATATTTTAAAATGTGCTCAGGTATGATTCAGAAGGACTCGTGGAACAAGATTATTTTTAGTGTAACACGCTTTCAAGCAAATTATTCCTTCCGCAACGTTCATTACCTTGTACTGTTTAATATCACTCATCCACGAACTAATAATGTCTGTTACAAAGCTTGTCAAACCACCGGTGTAACAGCGAGTAAATTTTATGATTTTAGGTCACACGTCCTAAATCGTGGTATATTGGAAACATGCTGTCTCAGCCCTTTCCAGTTTGATGCTTCATTAGACTTGTAATGCTGTAATAATTATCGTAATGTGTTTTGAGATTTCCTCCTAAATTCATTTATTACCATATCTAAGAGTGCTTTATGGCATAACTGTTTTATTTGAATGTTTATGAGCATAAAAATGTCCCTATTATGTAAATGGGTTAAATATAAAGTAGGTAAGAAAAAAATATTAATAATTTCAAAAAAATTATGTTAAAAGTGTTTTATGTATCCAAAATCAACCACAAACGCAATATAGCCTTATTTCGCTTTAATTTAATTCATATCTCAAGAGTAATTTACACTAAGGTTTAGTTAAAGACCCAGTCTTAATAAAGTTCGATATTAAAGGAAAAGATTACCTTTCATAGGATTTCTCCAAAAAGTCTTTGATTCTGATTAAGTAAGAATAGGTCAAAATTCATCTGACGCTTCTTACAGTGTTTGAAATCTGACACTGTCTAAGATTTGGCTTCTGGAATCTGCGGTCCAGAACAGTAGATAATTATTCGTTGTCTACATGTAAAAATGAATAATTTTTCCATTATAAAGTTTCGTCACTGCAACTTTGAAATTTCTTCATTAGAAATATGAACCAAAAGTTGGACTATATGTGTAAATAATGGCAATTACACATAACGTAGCTATGGTAGGAAGGGTACCTAATTTGAATGTAATGGTAATCTCCAGTCTTCACCTTTCCTTTTAGTCGTAGATTTGAGTAACGGTAAGTAATGGTGAGTCATGGTAATTAAATGGTACATCTATTTTATATACCAAATTTAGATTTTAAATCTTTTTCACTGATACTATGTCCCAAATGTCATTATCAAAACAACTTTCCCTGTGTCCAAAGCTTTTAATCATCTTTAAATTGTAAACGCCTTTAATTTTAAAAAGTGAAAAAATTCAACATTATTTACTTTGCAGTAGAAAGTCCTGAGAGCCACTTTTCAAATAAAGTTATTTAGGAGACAATAACTCTCTGACAGAGAGCCACGAGAGACGAATCTGTTTCCACTATCTCCCCGTAATCCTCCTCATCTATTTATTTTAAAGTTTCCTAAGTTATGTCCTAATAATGATACTAAAGAACAGTATCCATAGTTATTTTATCATAGGAGAAGAGATTGGATTTACATATTATTATATTTCTTAAAGAATAGCGCGGCAAAAACGATTTTAGTATATTTACAGGACCTTTTCTTCAATAGAGATAAAAAAGGAAGTGATGGCTTATTTCAGGCACAATTAAAGCTAAGATGCCCACTATAACAGTTAATCTGGAGATGAACGGCTTAAAGGTGACTTCAAACCATCACCAGCGGTCTGGCAATTGGTCTGTTAAACGCACCTTGTATAATAAAACGTCAAGTAGCATCTTAGATGGTAGTCATGTAAGAGTAATCGAGCATTGTCACTAAGCCAAAGGTTTGAGACCTCTTACGAGTAGGTTTAAGGTAAATTACAAAAATACACTTTCTAAGAAAGAGAAAATAACATTAAATAACTGTATTAATTATTTACTGAGACAAATTAGCTGACTAGGCTGAGTAAATTTCTTTAATAAATGAATATTCCACTTTCAATGATGGTACGATATATATTACTACAAAACACACCTTCAATATCTATTAAATTAATTAAAAACTATTAGGAAAAATTTAATCTTTAACATCTGAGCAATTTAACATAAATATATATACAATATCCAACGATAATGTGTACCGATCAAGTATTTTCGATTAAATTTGAAACAAAATAAGAAATGTAAAACAATCTTTTGATGAAGAAAGTAAACATTTTTATTACACCCTTATTCCAACCTATATTAATTAGCCACTGCTGTTGTCAAGTTCTATCCTAAATTATTACCCAGAAGTCCACTTTAAGTCAAGTCCCTGGAATAATGTTCTCGAGTACATGTTATTGTTACGTATTAAACATTTGACAAATAACATATTGACACTAAAGCATGATATCATTAGATGGATTTTGTAATGTCATTTCATTACAAAATTTGACACTATCCTTTTTCATTGCTGTACAGTACACTGAATTTATACACTGGAGAGTAGGTTTGGCACAATTAACAAAATATAACTATGTATTATTTTTTTACGTATTAGAGAATAAAAAACTACAGATATATCTAGAGCTGCTTTCCTGTAAACTTACAAGGAGTGGAAGGTTTCAAAATCATAAGCCTTAGAGATATATGGAATAAGACGGGTTTTATCAAAATTTTACAAGAAAATTTAAGTTTAAAATTTTATTCTATATTCTACAGCGCGAGGAATGTTACATTGCTACAAATAAACTGTACAATATGAATTATAATCAAAGAAAAATTATCTAATTTTAAAACTAAAATACTTTAAAAATATTAAATATCTACCCGTTTATGGGTAAGCGGTTTATAACTGCGTTTTAACGAGTTCGTAATGATGTTGTAGTGTCTCTTCAATGTTTAAGTCAAGTGGAGTGTAATAAGATCTCTAGCCAGTTTATGACATTACTTTCCTAGCTGTGGCTATATGAAAGATACCTAAACATTCTTAAGACTTTAAACAACTCTTAAGAACTATTAGTATATGGAAAACGTGAATAAACTTATCCATAATACTATTCAGTTTAATAAAAAATATGTTAAACTTCATTATTGTAAATAAACTATGTTTTGTATTATCTGTAAATAGTCACAAAATGATTGTAAAATTTTGACTAATACATATTCAGGTGTGTATTAGTAAATTGTTAGTAAATTAGTAAATTGTTGAAGTTACTGAACACTAAAAACTGAACACAGTTTTTAAATGTTCAGTAACTTTCAACAATTTACTTATTTCAGTAAGGTACAATTAATAAAATGTTGCTTTGCAAGATATTGAAATTTAATAATTATTTTTTATTTCGTTTATTTTTCTTAAATAAAAAACTTTTTTTAAGTAACTGTAAGGGTTTTCATTTTTATTTCGTACGGCAATAAGACGTAAAAGCTAAAAAAAATAATAAATAAAAATGTCGTAATATGCAAATTAAAAGAAAAAAATTAAGATATTTATAATTAAAACTTCTAAAGGCACAAAGAATCCATTTTTTTATTTTTTTCCATAAAAAATAGCTCTTTGATGGATTTTGAAAGAGGTGAAAACTTTAAAGCGCTAACCTATAAAATGTGTTTCGTTTTGCAGTTGTGTCTTTTTTCTTTTGTATCATAAAAAAATATAAATTATCTATAATTATATTTCAGTTTAATCAACAGTAGATTATTGTAAACTGTAACTACATTGTAGACGCTTCTTTTTATTGATTTTTAGTAATTAATTTTGAAAAAAACATATCCAATAACTTATTTTTTGTAAGGCTTTTAATTTTCAGTGAAAAACATATTTAGATCCACATAACTGAAACCAATAATAATAAATTCCTACTTAAATGAAAAAAACCTGTCACTAAACAAATATAAAGGGGATACATGATTTTAAACCAGGAAAGAACTCCAAATATATGTGTGAAAAATAAAACTAAATATTTAGTTATATCTGAAACAATGACAAAGGAATTAGAAAAAAAACTTAGGTTCATTATTTTACTGACATTTAGATTCTTCTGTGTAAACATTGTTTCATATCAAAGAAACAAAAGTTTTACGAAAGGCTTATTAGCTGTAATTTAATCTGGTAAAATAAGGCATTCTTTGACTTTGATTATATTTATAAGTAACTGCTAATATGTCTCCACAATATATATTTTACAAAAATAAATAATACAATGCATACATATATTTTAACGTAATTATTTAAATAACAAATTAAAAATATTTTTATTTATAGAAGTTTTGTTATATACCGAAGAGACAGTTTACGTATAAATGCTTTGTTGTACTGTTTCGCCAGTGTAGACGCAGAAATGAGTATTTTTTTACGTTCGTTTTGATCATTGAAAGGAAAATGTGCCAGAATCCGACAATCCATGAAAATAGAAGGTTCCTTTATTTTGATGATATATTTAAGGCCAGGACATGGAACTCTGTCCCAATTACAGTGGCATATAGCCGCTGATTCTGATGTTTGAAGCCGGTAAGAGTGGTGACATATAGAATTACCCGTACAGAATTGTTGATTGCCCTGATTAGATAAAGTTAATTAATTAGCGTTGCATTGTATAGCACCACAGCCCTCAAACAATTATCATTGCGTTTCTCACAACGCAAGAAATCCAGAGCACCGAAATACAATTTGTTTAATTGTAATGAAAATACTTATTAGGAGAACATTGAAGGCGCGACATGCAATCTTAGAACTATGAACTTTCACTGTCTCAAAATGGTTGATACATTTTTTATATTGTTAAAAATATTTTTGTTACATTATTGATATATTTAAAGTTTTTAATGTTGTTGTATTAAAATTCATAAGTATAAACTTTTGCGGTACTCCACACCATGTCACGTAACTGGCTTCACTGATTTTGCGTTCAAAAGATCAAGTCTGTAGCTCGTGTAATTCTTAAGGTCCCAAGTAACAGATAATCAGTCACACAACAATGCTAAAAATAAATAATTTTTTCCATCCCCCGTAAGAAAGAAGAGAATTTCTGAGAACATGCTGAGTTAAAGGCTTCAATGACTCTCAGTCAAAAACTAAGAATAAACATTCACCATTATATACGTAAATTGAAAGCTTAAAAAACTAATATAAAAATGGTTTCTTCTCTAATCCACTTGTATTTGTTTATTGTTATTGTAACGTATACTAGAATATGTTAACACGGGACCGGAGGAATGTTTTCGCATTCCTTATAAAGAGACATAATTCTCTAATGTCTGATTAGCAAAATCTAGTATTTTTATTTACCTGAGTTTGTGTTGAATCATAATCCTCACTTTTCCATTTTTATTCCAATTATACTTCCATCCAGCACATTTAAAATAAACATATCTGTGGTTCCATGAGGCTTCCCTTAAAAAAATTGTGTTTTTACCTTAAATACACTTGTATAAATTTTCAGCAAAGTAACAATAATGCAATTGGCACAAATACCTTCCAAACTCTTAATCACAAGTTAGGTGCAGAAAACAACGTTAAACTACGAGTAAAGTTTATTATTGGTTAAACTTCGTATTGGAGATCTTCCCAGGAAAAGTGAAAATATGTGATACTTGGCATATGCTAAGACTTAAGTGTAGCCCACGGGGAATATATCGTTTCTCTCGTTCATGTAATTTTTTACACGTTTCAGAATGTTTATTACCTAATACTTTTTAGTGTAAAGTATCAAATATATCCAAAATTAAGGTGTATTAAAAATATTTGCAAACATATCTGTGTTATATTTTGTTTAATAAATATGAATTCTAGGAAAAAGTTGTTTTTTAAATTTTTCATTCTTACTACTATTTTCCCCTATTTACGTAAATTATATAAGAATATTTAGCCTTCTGGAGAGACTAATTTGTATAAGGCAATTTTAGGAAAAAAGATCAACTATGGAATGTATATTCATTACAAAATAATTACAAAAAAGCTCCAATGGGTGGATATTACACTGAAAGCAGTTTCTTTGTAATACGTACTTTAAGTTATATTAATATCATATATATTTTAACTCTTAAATTACTCCATGCAGTAACATGGCACAGTCGAGCAAAATACAGAGTAATGTATATAAATAATTAATATTTCCAATCAATAAAATTCTGATAAATTATGTAAGAATTTTATTCCTCTAAGTTTTTATCAGTGCCAAAACATGAAAACTATAATTCTCATTATAAACCTAGATTTTTTTAATTTTAAAATACTATTTACAATTCGCTTGAAACGTTAGTGAAGTTCCATTGTTTTTAAACCCTTTTTACTACCTTTGTGATACTTTTTTTGGGACTATTATGAACTTTTGACAAGAGAATGTGTAATTTAAATTAATAGTAAACTTATTGCATGTTACCTTTTGAGTACCAAGAAAAGACAATGAATTAATGGCTGGCACAGCCAGTACTACCCACCATTTTGTAAAGTGTATTTAAAAAATGCGAATTTTAATTCGTATTTCCAGGCCCTAAGTTGAATAAAGACATACTGACACGGAGATGCATAAAAAATATAAACATTAAACAAACATGTCCCAGCTAATTCCATAAATATGTATATTCAACACTATTTGTTTTCCAACCTGATTCAGCTCTTCCTAAGAACAATTCCCCTTGAAATTTTGTGTTAACACGTTATGGACAATACTTAAAAATTTATTAAAGTAATAAAATTACTAGCAATCGTTCATGAAACTTTGTTTTGAAGGCTTAACCTACGTTCTGAGTAGCTTTTTAAGTCAGCTAGCTGTTTTAAAGAAAATACAATAACTATCTGTTAGAATATAGCGAAAAGAGTACCCAGTTTTTTTATAACATTGGCAGTATAACAGAATTTCCAGTATCTATATTTTACTCCACTGCCTAGTAATCAGATTATAATAATACGCCTTCATATTTATTAAGTACACAAATTAAACAATTTAGAAGTGCAATTTTTACATTGAAATGGATTATTTTTATATCCGCCCGTTAGAGAAACGAGCAAATTATGGCAGGCTACTTAGTCTATTATTGAAGTCCACCCAAATAATTTCATAGACGAATATGCACTATTATAACATTCATTCTCGTTAAACAAAAAAGGATTCGAAATGCAATAAAGACGAACGTGCACATCATAAATATTTCAAACACATCACAGATACGTTTATATAAAACAGCCAATAAACAAATAATCATATAGCCAACAATTTCATGTTCCTCTAAGTCATTTGAAAACTTTGAAATAACTGTTAAAATAAATTAGAATATACAGAATTTGGTAAATCTTAAGCTCAAGCGACTACCGCTCCAATCGCCGTGATTTTTTTGCATAATAACACAGGTTAACGTAATTTCACCGAAAAAAATAATCCCGATTATCGCCGTACCTCCTGGCGTTTAGTAATGCAAAAAATTACGACGATTGGAGCCAGTAGTCGCTGAAGCTTAATATTTACCAAATGTTCTACAAATCTGTTTAAGAAAAAGTTACCTTTTATTTCCCAATTATGGAAGTAATCTTTACGTTAAACACAAAAAATTGTTATTTCTTTGCACCAATTCTTGTGTTTTACGTAAGGATTATCGCTGTAAGTATTGCATTTACAGCTCTGGGACGAATTTTAATAAATTTTGTCAGATATAAAAACAATAAAAAACAATCGTATTTGTATCTTTGTAACTACCTTTAACCATTTTTTATACCCCTGACTTCACCAAGGGTTCTGAAATCCGGGCGAAATCTTTTCGCTAGGCCGGTAACTCGCTAACGAAGCGTTTCCGGGCATATGGTTATATGAACTTTTTACCTTGTTTTTTAGCTATAGAATAAGCTCCCGAGAGATTGCCGTTTAGTTTTTGAATCACCCTGTATAGACGTATAGGATACAATAATATGGT